>NW_007578807.1:56423-58679 GCF_000690725.1 Stegastes partitus | reverse complement strand
TGTTGTTGCACTTTATTTTACATTCATCTGTTTTTACTGTTTCCTGGACGTTTATTGCCGACTTCTTGAGCGTCTCTCTCTTGTGTCCCTGCACTGACCGGCAGCAGTGCTCTTGTTGGAGACTGATTCCTCCCACAGGAGACAAATAAAGAAACCTCGAACCTCACCTGAAGCCACAGTCTTCACCGAGACACGAGCAGCTTCACATGACGTCAGCAGCTGCCAACAGAAGCTATGGATGAACACAGAAAACACCACAACACAAAGCAAGAGGCACCAACTGTTCAGCCCCAGCTGCCCCACTCAGAGCTTGGTTGAGGCTTTGTGGCCAGGTGTGGTGACTGCTGGGGTCTTGGAGGAGGGACCTGGGTGGTGGACCATTCATGGGTGATGGGAGGCGGAGAACAGGGGCTGAGAGCAGGTCTGGAGCTCCAGGGCAGCCATCCTGATGTCTACCAGGTGGGATGTGGAGCAGATCTTCAGCCAGCTGTCATCAGCTCGGGTCTCCCCACAGAGGCTGCAGTACTGGTCCAGACCTTCTGGATCAATTTATTAATCCTTTGGTTTGTAAAATGTCTCGTTTTGTCCACAACCCAAAGAGAATCAGTTTGCTGTCATAAAGAATTATAGAAACTACAGAATACTGACATTTAAACAGCTGGAATCAGAGAACATTACTTTTTTTTCTCAAAAACCAGGGAATCAATGATCAAAAAGCTGCAGATTAATAGTTGACGACCTGACTGATTACTCACTACATCTCTAGTATCACCCTCAGCGCCAGGCCTGATGATAACTGAAAACACTTCTTTGTGGCTGTTATGGTCCCACACTGCAAACGTTCCATCCAGACCTGTGGAGCAGGCAGGTTGGTGAAGCTGGTGTCAGGTTTAGACCCAGTTTTACTTACATCTGGGTAGCTAATCCAGAAAATACAGATCCTGTGTGTGGTGCTGCCGTCACATCTTTACTCTCTGTGCGCTCATCTTTCTCTGCAAAATTCATTCCAACTGTATTTAATCTCAGATTACATTAAGGTGTGAAGGCCTCATTTACAATTCAGTCAAGTAGGACAAAATACTTGCATTTAAATAAAAAACTTGGAGAACAGTTAAAATACCACTAAAGCAAAGTTAAATCATGAAAACAGAGTATTTAAGTTTCAGTGAATCAGCTAAAAAAAAGGAACAGCTGGAAGTAGAACAAGAGAAGATTAAAGAGGATGAAAAGGAGTCAAGCTTCAGATTGTTCTGCAGGTTGTATGATACGATCTTCAGATGAAGTCCTGCACCTCGATGGAAACAGCCAAGAAGCAGAAAGAGCTCCGACATGTCTCTGTGCGCAGTAAGACGGAGTTTAAATGTCTTAAAGAAAAATTACAAAAGCTAGAGTTGAATTTCTTCAATTCACCAAAATGTGGAAACGCTGGAATGAACACGCACAACATTTCCTGAAGCTACCGACTGTGGCAGCGCTGCAGACGGCAGATATGTGACGACTTACAGTTTTAGTTTGTTTCTGTGTTTGTCTTCAGTTTATACGAATGTTTCGGCGCAATGCAAAAAAGTTATGCAACAGTTTGCCTCAATCATGTTGACTTATGACAACTTCTGACAAAGTGATTGAACCAGTGAGCTGGACTGAGTCCTGTTACAGGCATGTTTAACTAGCCGCTAGCCAATAGCTGGTAGCAGAAACACACGTTTTCACCACGATTGCTCACAAAAGTGCTGCTTTTTTTTACAGTGTTTGAAAGGAATTGAGTATCATGCTTATTTGTCACAGCTGGAACTTGTCAAGATTTTAAGTTCAGGTTCAACTAAAAAGCCTATTTTTTTATAACAGATTTTTAATTAAGAGTTACATAAAGAAAAGAGTTTATTTTAACGTGTAGGAGTTCTCCTGTACTTCGACATGGCAGTCTTTCCTCCATAAGCTAATGGTAAGAGTTAGTGTCCACAAAAATTCATATTTGGCCTATAGTCATGTATAACTTTATATAGAGAGACAAAACTATAAATATATATTTAAAAAATGTGAGTAATGGTCTCAGCCACCCATATAGATAGACTGTCTGGTTCCACCACTGCCTCCCATGTAAAACAAAGAAGGCATCACACTGACTACGATGATAGAGAAAGAATTATTATCGTGGAGTGGATGGCAAACATTCACCAACAACAGCCGTCTGTGCTCTGAAACACCTCTGGCTTGTCAAGCATCCAGGAGACTCTTCACAAAACCCAATCGTTAGCA
>NW_007578807.1:50952-56176 GCF_000690725.1 Stegastes partitus | reverse complement strand
ACTAACTCGGCATCATGAAAACACAGAAAGTGAACTTGTGAGCTTCAGCTTATGTTGGAAAACAACGTGTGGTGGTTTTGTGCGTGAGCTGAACTTTTGCGGTCAGCGCAGAACCCTTTGATCCGGATCCAGTGTTCTGTGGTGGCAGACTGGTCACCTTTCAATAGACGGCTGGCTGCAGTGAGAAACTTCTCATGCTGTGTTCAAAACCACTCGGGTTCAGCAAAAACACAGAACTGTTGTTTTTCTCCACCATCATGGTCCACTAGCTACAGAAGAAAGGCCTTCGTCAGGAAGCAGTCTTGTTTGTTCGGTTGTCATGGAGACACGAGGAGGCCGAGTCGCTGTCATGTGGCTTCAGGATGAAATTCTAGTCAGCTGATGACAGATCAGTAAATAAGAAGATCTTTGTTGATGTAGCACATTTCAAAAAGCCACAAAGTGCTTCACAAGCAACTACAAAAGCACATGAATTCAGTTCAGTCAAAGAAAAGCGAAAGCGATTCAAATGTGAGACAGATCAGGGAAGTGTCACCGATACAAGCTGAAGGGATGGAGGGGCTCAGGATGAGGTATGGGGTCTGTACAGAAGATTTCATGGTGGCACCTGCTTCTGTCATGCCTTCAATTAATCAGAAAGATCTGGATTCAGTTTTGGTTGAGCACAAAGTCAGCAGCTCCAGCCGCTGCAGAGTTCAGGCTGAAAGATGCCGTGCAATATTCAAGTCCATAACAGGAAGAGGAAAAGCAGGAGGTGAGTTTTGTCAGTTGTTGGAGTGACGTTTCTAAACTTTAACACGACCGACTGACCGACACGAACACGTTTCTCAGAGTTCATCTGGGAGCCAAAGACTCTCCAAAGGTCCTGAAAGTGTTCTGGCTCATCGGACTTAATGAAGTCTTTATGCTGGTTTTAGTGGTGTGGATGTACAAAACACACAAACAATGAACGGTCTGCATCAGTCTGTGTGAGTTCTGACAACTTCTAATGCATTACGTGGAACCAACAGACTGACTGAGAGGATTCAGCTTCTGCTCTGCAGTCACAGGTGCTGGACTGTCACTGGATTTATTTACTTTATTTAAAAGGAATTTAAGTGTAATGGACTGAATTAGAATTAAAATGAACACAGTTTTTAAGCTGGCAAACTAAACCAAAAGCTGTTCAGTGTTTAGGTTGTTGTGGAGGAGACCTGAAGATCAGCTGGAAACTACAAATTCATGAATAAAGCCAGTTTTGTTTGGCTGCTCTTAACCTGAATGAGGTTTAAATCAACACAAGAAAAAGAAGAACAATCTAACAATCCAACCCATCGAAGTCACAGAAACATTTCTCTAAATCACTGTTCATGTGTTTCAGTGCTGGTGGGAAAAGGTCCCGTTAAGAGCACACAGATGGCCGCCATTGCTGTGTTAGTCTGCGCGTTCCTCCCACATTTAAAGGTCAAAACCTCGGTGGTGCTTCCCAGACAGCACCATCAGTCCTAGATTTAACTTCTCCAGTACTTCGGTTCATGACCAGTAAATCTGGGTCCCTATCAGCCTCAGCTTCAGGCTGCTCTGTGTCGACGAATGAGCAAATGTTGGAGGAGTTGCATTTTAAATTAGGATAAGGTGAAAAACTTTATGTCAACTAAACCTCAACACGTTATCCCCGCCGTCACTGTGAGCGCGTTAGCATTCTGACGTTAGCATTTAGCTCCAACCACTGACAGGCTCACAGAGCAGTTCTAAATCCTGCTATAAAGAAATAAGAAAAAAAAACAGTTTTCTGCAGGACATTTTAATGTGTCAGTGAATAGTAAGTGTTCATGATGGATTTACTGTAAACGGATAGAAAATGTTCTTGTGCATCATCGTTGCCGTCTGCAGGTATCCATCCACTTACAGGAGCTGTGTGTTCTGCATTAATAAAGCAGACTGACGAGATTAATGAAAGCCTGTTGTTAGTCTGTGGTTGTGCCGAGTGTCATCTCAACAATGCACATGACCGAGCTGCTTTGAAACAACACTGCAATGAAAAGACTGTTTGGTTTTCAGATCATCTCAGAGACCTTCTGCCGTCTTTCCACTACAGCTGCTCTGTTATGCTGCTTGTGTCTGCAGAGCAACAGACACAAGTGATGAAAAGCTTAAAAACATCATTATCAGAGTTTGGATGCCATAAACAGACTACCATCAACGCTCCAAACCAAAACTGAAAGGCATCAGCATTCAGCAGACCTACAGAAGTGGTTTGGCTTGTGTTCTTGCTGTTTGTCCAGCAGGACGCTGGAGCCTGGACACGGTTCGCTCTGCTTCGCACAAAGACTCAAAACAGAAACAGCTTTTCTTGGTTGTCCAAAGGTTAAAAAAAATTCACCTTCCAGCACTAAAGCTCACTAATTAACACAGATCTCATTTGCTTAATCAGTGCAAAAACTAGAGTGTAAACATTGTGGTTTTAGGGAGTCATGTTCTGGACATTTCCTCGCTGGGAGCAGCGACTTCCTGGAGTCTTGTTGTCCAATGAGGTGGCTATGCTGCTGTCTTTACAATCCTGTGTTGGCACAGGTTAAGCAAACCAGATATACTTCAATTAATGAGCTTTTGTGCTGCATGGAAAGACTGCAAACAGCTGACAGCAACAAACTCTCCAAGTCTGGTTCAGGATTTCTCTAAACTAAGATCACATTCGTTATTGTTGGGTCTCATTAGCCTGAACTGTCACCGACTTCATCTTCATTGTGGTAAAGCTCTATTTTAAAGCTCTATGTCAAGTAGATGCAAAACTGTAGAGCAACCTGAACGATGCCAAACTCATCTGGAGGTCTGTGCACGTGCACCTCAAGACTCTAAAGACACGTACAGTCTTTTGCACTAACCCTGATGTTCATAAACCAGTGTTGGTGCTGAGATGTTTGCGTGCAGTGCAGATCCATCCCACCATCCTCTACAGTGTGCCAAAAAACCAGTTAGCATGTCCAAACAAAAACACCCGATGTTCTACTCCACGAGTCAAATGTCGCAGTAAACAAGACATATATCAGCTTTTCTGGCCATTCTGGCCCTCAGTCCTCTGAGATTCCAGATTGTATGCTGCCTCCATGAAACGGTGTGGGAGGGCCTCTGAACTGACAGGAAAACAAAAAACGATGAGATTTGGAACACAGCTGTTGTCTTTGTGCAGGAAATGCTGTTGAACATACATAAAAGTAGTTTTTTCCCCAAACAGGAGGGACTTTGAAGCTTCCTTCTATGAGGAGGACATGAGTTTGGGCTGTGTGACGATAGCATGAGGCTAAAGCAGAAGATGCAGCGCTGTTCATCACGAGCAATCAATGTGTCAGGCAGATAAACTAATGCAATAAACTAAGGAAACGCTTGGCTCTGCAGCCCCTCTGCTACCAGAGGATGGAGAGATGACAGGTTACCACGGAGGGATGCATTCTGCTAATACAAGGACAACATCTTCCATCATCTCCTGTTACAGGAATGAGCAGGTAAAGTATCTGAGCATTTAGTGTGTTCTACTGAAGGAGTGCATTTCAAACTGGCGCCCTGCTGTTTCAGCACCTGGCTACTGCTCAGTAACATACAACACCACGGACAGGATGCCACTTTTTGCAGCATAACTGACTCCTGAGCTGCTTGTTCCACATGTGTTCTTCAGTCTGGTAGAATCCATATTCAGCGTACTGGAGAGGCAGAGCTGCAGCTGTGAGGCAGCTTCTCTGCTTCCTTTGTCACATGTGGTCACTCTGAACAAACTGCGGTTACTGTTGCACAAGCAGCACACACACACACACACACACACACTATCAGCCGATGTGATGCAAGCCTTTGTGAGAAAGTGCAAGAACTCCATTGTTGCCTCAGACTCGGGCGGGACCCACTGATTGGAGGAAACCGAAACCTTATTTTGCAACACATTCAATAAGAAATCTGTGCTGGCAGCAGCAGGTTTTAACCCTTCTGTACCAAGAGAAAGTCAACAGAGCTCTGACTTATTCATCCTGACAGTTAGCCAGAAGATCTTCTGTACGAGCTGCTGAGGGATCTGTTAGCTTTGACTTCATCGGGTTCACATCATATATTTTATTCAGAAGCAGTCGGCTGAAGGCATTAAAAAGTCAGTCAGCGGTGCAGTTCAATCAGCTCACAGAGCCAGCGTTTGCTAATTAGCTCATTAGATATGAAATCTTGCAGCAACAGTCCTTTCAAAGCTCAGCAGTGACAGAAAGAGAACATGTTTCAGACGAAGATTTTAATCAAAGCAAGTCTACTGGTTCAAATCACCTCAGCTCTAGATGGTGCATCTGGCCTGTTGTGGCTGAAAACAGCATCCTGCATGTGCTGAAAGAAACAGCACTGACGGAGCAGCAACAGCAACGTGGATCAGCAGATAGTCCGTCACGCCTCTGCAGCAACCTGCGGTATTATATGACAACAACGCAAAGAGCCATCTGAAGCCACACATGTTCACAGAACATCTTCTGTCCTGAGAGAAGAGCTCAGAGGCCGGATGAGCCGTGGATGGCAGAGTGTGGGAAGAGGGCTAACCAGAGGTGTCAGGATTTAATTTGCCTCCTCAGTCGGCAAAAAAAAGTTAGAGATGGAAAGAGCTGCACTGAACAAGGGCAGAGTGATGGGAGGAGGAAGGAGACGGCCCGAAAGAAGAGGTGGTGAGTGGAAAAAGGAAAGGGCTGAATGAGGCTCCTAATGCTCCTCATGACCACTCCGTACAAAGCAGGCAGTGAGAAGAAGAGGAGGGACGTGAGAGGGATCATTTATCATCATCAAGCAAGAAGGACAAGAGAAGCAGGCAGTCAGGAGAAAGTCAGGTCGCTGTGACACGCATGTCGTCAGCAGACATGCTAGTGATGCTAGATTAGGGCCAACAGACATACAAGTCCTGTATGAGGATTTCTGTCCTTCATCCATAAGCCTGGAGGTTGAAACATCTGCCCTGCTGAGGAACACACTGAGTCCACACTATCTCCAGAGAAAGCCTGACCTCTGCCCTCTGCCCTCGTATCAGGGGGCGAGAGAGGAAAAGATCAAGAGATTATCTTAAGAACAACCACCACCACAAAGACACAGGAACATGTGGAATATGGAAGAAGCTCAGATGTTTCAACCCATCAATGACGTCCCTTCATGTTTCGCTTCCTCGTCTCCTCTTTACATGCTTTCTGTGACAGAGAGGTCCATCTAAGGCCACGCAGGAGACGTTTCCACAGAA
>NW_007578807.1:42143-49480 GCF_000690725.1 Stegastes partitus | reverse complement strand
ATCGGATCAGCGCATCTCTAGTTTCCAGCCATACTAATGAAATCTGCAACTCCAAAGCTCACCAGTTCAACCATCATCTGTTGTTTGTGATTCTGGCTGCATCGTCCTCTCACCGAACTGTTGCCAGGAGAGTAAATAAAGAAAATCCAAACTCTCTAGCTGGTCCGTTAGAGCCTGTGTCCGTCCATGTCGCGCTGAGCAATGACGTTCCCAAACCCTCCTGCAAAGATCACCACATAAAGCGGGTCGGAGCTGATCCTGGACGTCCAACCTGATCCACTGACCATACATCTGATGACTGTGTGTGTTTCTGATGCTCCTACATTAAAACAAAAAACATTTTCAGAGTTAAAGTGATAACCAGCACACGGATCAGAGCCATCGTCAGTGTTTGTAGAATTAATACCTCATTTACATAATTAACATGAGAGAGAGGTCAGACGTAGACTGAGGTGTGTATGAAAGTAAACTCCAGTAAATAAAACAAGTGCACATGTACAGGAAGTTACAAAGACATCCACACTGAGAGGACGCTTCCTTCACATGCTGAACATGCTAAACTGTACAGAGACAGACAGTCGTGTCCTTTAGGTTCATTTTAATGTGTTTCTCTCTTTTCCGGCTGTGGACACAATGTTCATGACCAGTCTCCTGATTTCACTGAGACGGGCTCACAGAGCTTTTAGCAAATGACTTGATCCTATAAAGTGTAAAGAGATGAACTCTCTGTGGTGATACCTGCAGCCATGTTCGGAGCTGAGCAGGAAGTTTGCTGGTGGTGAAAGACTGACCAACAGGTCGAGATATGGACTGATAACTCTGGTTCTGGCTCACTGGAAGAACACGGTGGAGTTCTGATGAATCGGATCAGTGTGATAGTAAAGCGACAGCTGAGATCAGAGGAGCTTTAAAGTCCGACAGCAGCAGAGAGGTTGTCCGTCTGATCTTTTTCACTCCAAACAAACAACAGAACCAGGATGAAGCTGGTCTTTATGAACTTCTGGTCCAGTTTGCTTCTCTGTGGTGGTGTTGGTTCGTCAGCCAGTTGAAACATCCCAACACCTGTTCAGTCCAGTGGACCCAAACACAGACAAACATGGTGGACAAGTAGGTAGAAACTAAACTTACAGGTAGGCTGGAGATCCAGGTCAGTCCAAAATATTAATGCAAAGGTGGCAAAATAAATCCAAACAGTGAGGAAGCACAGAAACACGATGCAGGAACATGAGGAGGCTCATGGGTTCGAGGCCAAATGGCACTGAAACAGGAAGACCCACAGGAGCTGATTGGAGGAAGAGAAACAGGTGGGACCAATGAGGGCAGAGCACCCAATCACAAAGGTGGGAAAAGACCCACAAGAGACGTGCTGGGGACATTTTCAAAATAAAACAGGAAATGAATCACTAACCATAGCAAAAGCCCTGACGGTGGATGATGATGACGTTGACGGTGCCAGCGGGACAAATGCTGCTGATTCGTGGGTCTCCTGGCGTTCTCTTTGGTGCCTTCAGCCGACGAGTTTTGTTGTTTTGCTCTTCGTGCAGTTTTCTGGAACTCTTGGTACACCTCAGACTGTCTGCTTCCAGAGGATGCACCGGTGTTGCTGTGTCCCCGGACTTTTCCTGTTTATCCTGTAAAACATTTTGACATCTACTCGGCTGAGTTTTTTTTCCTCCTTTTTTCACCGTTCAGTGGTTCGGCATGAACAGGATTCAGAGACGGTGAACGCTGCTGACTTCAGGGAGGCCTTGATCTTTCCTCAAATGCTGCCTCCGGTGAAAATTTCATTGAGTCCAACATTTTTATGACCAAATTTGTGATCAAAGTGCTTTGAAAGGCAGCAACATAAAACAGTCACGTCAGGAAATCGCCAGAAACGATTTAGTGACCTGAACCAACACAATGGAGCAGAAAATGACTTTTAAAGGAAGTTTCAAAGGAAAAATAAAACTTGTAGAATGAATTAAAGTATGTTTTAAGAAGAGAACTCAAAGAGGTCACAGAATCAGTCCATCTGATTGGAAAGATGATTCCAGAGCCTCCGGGCCTCCTCTGGTGTCAGCTGGAGCCCTGGAGCAGACAGAAGAGCTGCTGGAGGATCTCAGCGTGTCCTGAGCTTACAGAGTCTGGGATGTACAGGTCACAGACATGAAGATGTTTAACACGGAAAAGTCCTGGTAGACAGTGAATGTAAAACCCAGAAACACAGCGTCCTGCTCCGTTCAGCATGTGTGTCTGAACAGCATCAGGGTCGTCTCAGCGTCATTCTCGTGCTGCAGGGCTTCGAAGCTGCAAAGACAAAACTCTTGTCTCCACTCTGGTGGTTTTATTTCAGAGGAGCAGTTAATGTGCTGGTGACCAATCAAAGCTGCAGATCCTCGCCTGGTTTAGGGGCAGTGCTCTGTGTGGGCCTTCAGAAAACAACACGCCTACTCCGGCTTCCCGAGCGAAGCCGGACAGTTTGGAAAGTTGCAGCATTTCGACATCTCGTAGACACACAAACACACCGAGCACGGAGTTCTGCATTGTGGCTGCGCTGAGGGATGTATGAGAAGTAAAGTCATGTTGGTTTTATATTTTTTCTTCTGCAGCAGCAGTAACTGATGTGTCTGGTTTTTGTTATTGCTGATTTGAATATTGGATATTCAGTGTGTGGGTTTGGAAATGACTGTTTACGTTGTGTGTCTGTCAAACAAACACTCCTGTGCAATGAAATGCTGACAACACGGCGAGACACGTTCCTCTGGTACCAGTGACAGAGCTGCAGCTGAAGCCCAACTTAAATCAAGCAGTTTGTTTGACAAGATAAAACCCATATTTGCTGTTTCGCTGAGCACAGCTGCAGCTTCATTTGTTGACCTGCTGCAACTACTCCAAGTGAAAACTGAAACTGTGAAGGTTTAGTGAAGTGTTGCGTCCATATTAATTCCAGCAGTCAGCGAAGGTGATGTCGATACGCTGCAGATTAACATTCAGAGGAACGCAGCTCATCACAAAGAGGATGTCCTTCAGTCTCTGATGATGACTCCCGTGTCACATTCACAAAATTGGTTTTTGCCCTGAAACAAGACAGAAGATCATTTCCAGCAGCAGATAACCAGGAAGCTTCGCCCGACTCCATGCTGGAGCAGGTTATGGAGAGACGAGATGATCCTGAAAGACAGAGTTCTTCTGCCATCCAGGAGAAACCATGGAGCTGGACACCCTCCAGGTACCGGATGATAGAAAAGCTCCTCTCCTCTGAAAGACTCAGAAAAATGAGAAAGATTCCAACAAAAAGCACTTCTTGTAAGATGCTGTCTTTGTAGCGAGCAGCGTTTCCATGTGACTGATGAGTTTACAGAACACGGCTCTCCTTCATCTGATGCTTTCCAGCCATCAGAAGCCAACAGCAGGCTCACTGAAGATGTTTGAGGTTTGTTTACATTCTGACTTGATGCAAAGACTTGATCTCTCTCCTCATGACAGCCTCAAGTCATCACAACACGCCCAAAACTCTCTTGTGTCAGGACGTATGGTTTGGATGTGTGAGCGGGACCTTATGAACGGTGGTGGAGGAGATGAACATCACGAGTTAGTGTTGTTCAAACATGACAAAGTACAGAAGAGCCTTCCATAGATTAGATAGAACTTTATTGATAGTCATATAGTGTAAGTTGCCTTTAAAAAAAAGGCAGAAATGTCCTCAGAGGGAACCCTTTCATAATTCTGGCAGCTGTAGAAATGGGTCACAGAACCTGTGCAGCTCCAGCCTGGTCCAGACATTTCAGAGACCAGCATGTGCTTCCTGAAGCTCTCACAGTTGACCTGGAATTTACAAAAGCAACACTTGTCTGGTTGCAAACAAAAGTAAACACTGACAGCAGCACCCTGGATCAGTTGTTTTAGCTGCATACGCATCTCTAACACTGCCGGGTCAGGTGGCGCTGAAAGGGTGTGATATCAATGACACACCGAGAGCAGCAACAGCAGCCGACAGGGCAGCCAAAGATTTAAGGACACTGTTGTTGTATTTTCTTTAGTAAATCATGGTATACGCAGCAAAGTAAGGTAAACATATATGTCACATGTTCAGCATGTGGCCATCGCCATCCTGCTCATTTGAAAATAAACTGTCAATAATAATAATTTACAGATGAATGCTGCATTCAAAAAGGCATGAAAGTAATGATTTAGTCTACAGCCTCATCAATAAAACATGTATTTCAATGAAAAGTTGGGTCATTTTCTCATAAGCTTCTTTACAATCGGTCTTCTTTTTGCAACCAGAGGAGTCGCCCCCTGCTGGACACTGAAACACATAACAAGCAAAGCAAAAAAGCCAAAATAAGTCCTACCAGTTGTTTTCGTACTGGTTGTATTATTTGAAATGCTTCAGGATGCTCACACTGCCAGGGCCTCATTTCAGCCTGAACAGCGTTGGCATTGTCCATCTGCACAACAGCCACACATATGAGAAAGTGAAGGCTGCAAGAAATACAAACATATTTTTAAAGAGAGACACAACAACTTGTAGGAACCAGAACTGTTTGGTTCAGCAGTGACCGCACATACGAACACCTTTGAAGATGCACTTCTCCAGCAAAGAAGAGCCTCGAACTATAAAAGCCAGTTTTTAAAAAACGTGCTTGAGAGAAGCCAGAGCTCTCATATAAACATTTATAGTTCAAGCTGCTGAGGATAAACCTGTCCACATATTTTACAGCAGTATGAGCCTCTCTGACCTTTTACCTCCATGAGCTCAGTAAACCTGGTGAAACTCTTAGATGTGTACATTAACGCCTAAATCCAGCACTAGGTTTGTATGTAAACGTTCTGCTAACATCTACCATGGTTTTAGTCTCCTACATTCAGAGCTTGAAGCCACTTTGCAGCAACTGGTTCTATAAAAGCTTAAATGGAAATACCAGCACACTCGTAGCAGATGTATGCTTCTCCAGACATGATGACTGCTGAGACCTTGCAGGTGCTTCAGCCTTGTTTTTGAGCCTCCTGACCACCGACCCATGGAAGTGACCCAGAGCTGCCGACGTGCAGCCGTCTGCAGCTGTCTGCAGCCGTGTACGAGCCGTCAGGCAGCAGCAGCTCAAGGTAGAGTCCCAGTGACACAGAAAGTACTCCGAGACGTACAGAAACCCCCAAAAGGCAGCGGAGCATGTGTCAGAGGAGTGTAATCCCTCCTAATCCACACCAGCAGCAAACATCAACGGTGACGTGTGTGAGCGTGCATGTGGGAAGGGTTTCTGTGCTATTGTGAGGACCATGTTGGCGTTAGAGAGGATGTGGGGTAATTCCCATTTAACTGATTTTTGAATAAGAAAAACAAGAACAGAGGAGGAAGAATGAAGGTGTAAAACACAGCATGATACATGATGTGAGGAAATGCGAATGCAGAGCAGAACGGCAGTAACTAAAGAGGACAGCAACGCTGGAATCAATGCACAAAATGCAGAAATCAGTCATTGATGTGGAGCCGGTGGTGGTGATGTGCACCGAGCGCGGTGCCATGATCATGTGCCAGCAGCATGAACACCTTTAAATTAAATGGTAGAATCAGAAACCAGCTGAAACAAACCAACTGTGAAAAGTTCAGCATCGTCTGTAAACAGGCAAACGAAGCCGAGCCAGAACTTCCTGTCCAGTGTCCAGGAGAGAACCTCTGATAGATTCATTTATTCTGTCCCATTCATTTCAGTCTCATGACTACAGCACCAGGACCTGCTGTATTGGCAGCCGGTGGACATGGATGGCGCTCACCACGGAGCCACACTGCTGCCCACTGATAACTCTGTCCTGGGTCACCTCGTCTCCGCCGCCGTCGTGCTCCACGCAGCAGTGAAGGTGAACAGACCAGGTCCAGCTGTGGGCTGTTGGTGATGAATATAAACAGCAGTGGGGGAAAACTGCAGCTCATCCATCAAGTTCTGTTCTATGAGACTTTGGGAAGTTTGTGTTCTGTCATCCAAACAAAGTGGTGATTCAGAAGTTATTCATTAGTTCATTAACGACACTATTTGTGGGTCTATGTTTGACAGCAGGGGGAGGAGGACGTCTGCTTGTCATGGTCGGCATGTCTTAGGAGTATTTGTAGTCAATGATTAGCGACTGATAAGCTGACAGGACGCCTGGACAGCACTTTTACTGCATGACTGGTTCATTTCACGGCAAATCCTTAAACCTCTGCAGCGTGTGATGGATGAATAAAGGTTCACGTTCACCTGGAGAGGCCACGTATGTCACGGCAGCTTTGAGTTTCCAATGACTGCTACCACAAAAACACAACATTCATGTCCTGTCGCAGATTTATTACCAGTGTTGTGGAAATATGACAAAATCTGTCGGATCTAAAACATGCAGAGAGCAGAGCTGACGTCTGCTTAAAGCCTTTGACCACTTTCACCTCAGTTTCACTTCTTCAGCCGTCCACAAGCTTCTGGTTGCATCTCTGACCGCTCCTCTGGACAGAACTGGTTCAGCTCGAGCTTGTTTCTTCATCACAGTCCACAGGTTCTTTATGGGTTTAAATCAGTCTAAAACCTTAATTCTGGCCCGATTTAGCCACTTGTCGAGCTTTTTTCTCAACATAATTAATCTCGGGGCAAAGTCAAGATCTCACAATATTATAAAGGAAGAAGCAACAAGTCCATTGGTTCCCCTTGAACAAGCACTTGGTGACAACAGGAAGAACCAAAGCCTTTAACAGGAGGAGAGTCCCGACAGAAGCAGGCTGATGGAGGGCGACCATCTGCCTCCATCAGCCGGGTGAGGCCAGCAGAGAGGAAGCAGACGGACAGGAGGACGATGAGCACTGGGAGGCTGGTCATCCATTCACTGCACATGAGCAGCAGCTCTGGAGCCACCAGGGCCTGCAGAGGACCAGACACCAGCTACAGGAGAGAGAGGACACCAAGTTAACGACACGCCAGCTGCTACATGCATATCTGGAGAGTGAGGGAGACGAGACAGAGGAGGGATGCTCAGTGCATCATGGGAAACGCCTCCAGCCGGCTGGTTCTGCAGCAGCAGCCCCCACCACAGATACACTTCATCCAAAAGTAACGTTTTCAGGCTGATGCTGGAAGTCCAGGCTGTTTGCCTCCTGAACCCGAACCCGACCCCGACCCCGACCTGGCTCTGCTCCCGTCCCCCTGCAGAGCTCAGAAAGTACACGATGGATTTACAGCCAAGAGCTCACAACCAATACAATAAATCTGTAAAAATAACAACAACAGGTCAACAACAACGTTAACAGGTCAACAACAGGTCAACAACAACGTTAACAGGTCAACAACAACGTTAACAGGTTAACAACAGGTCAACAACAACGTTAACAGGTT
>NW_007578807.1:38565-40168 GCF_000690725.1 Stegastes partitus | reverse complement strand
TGGAGGGGCAGGAGGAGAGGAAGAGGACGGTGGAGGGGCAGGATGAGAGGAAGAGGACGGTGGAGGAGAAGAAGGAGAGGAAGAGGACGGTGGAGGAGAAGAAGGAGAGGAAGAGGACGGTGGAGGGGCAGGATGAGAGGAAGAGGACGGTGGAGGAGAAGAAGGAGAGGAAGAGGACGGTGGAGGGGCAGGAGAGGAAGAAAAAGGGCACAGGAGCAGAGCAGAGATGGACGTGGAATAACAAGAGCTATCTGTAGGTTGGAGGAAAAATCCCCCGAAAGGAAGGAGAGCTTCTCTCCTGGAAGCTAAAAGCTTTTCTTAAAGGTCTGATAATAACTCTGCATGCAGACCTGCCTTCCAGGTGGTCCAGGTGGAATCATCACAGCATCTCAGGCAGAGCTGACCAGCTGATAGTACAGTAGTGTAGGAGGGCAGGTGACTTTGGGAAATCATGTCATCTGAAGAAAACACAAAATAAAACAGTAAATGTAGTAAAGTACAAGTACGCCATGCAGGAATCCAGAGTCTCTGAGTTTCACTGGCTGCCAGCAGCGTCTGACACTGAATAAAGCATCTCGTCACGTTTTAAAAAGCTTTTTCTGTCCTCCTCTCTGCTAAGTCCTCGCAGTTGTCTGCTTTCTTCTGGCTTTGCACTGATCTCCTGCACAAACAGCTTGAACTATATTTTTTTGCAATTTACAGACTTTTTTTTTTTTTTTTTTGCAGCTTTTCCTCATTTTGTTAAATTACAGATAATTATATGCTTTTTGTGTTGTGCTTTTCGTTCTTTGTATCTTCACAGATGGATTGGTTGAGAACTGGGGAACCTGGAGTCCAAGTGAACACTGTGGGCTCTTGGTCATGCTCCTCAAACAGGTCCTGAACAGTGTTTGCAGTGTGCAGGACTTATTCTGCTGCTGACAGAGGCCACTGCACTCAGGGAGCAGCTGCCATGAAGGGGCGTACATGGTCTGGAGCAGTGTTCAGTCTGATGCTGAAGGTAAAGATCAGACAACCCAACCCTGCAGCTCCACACACAGCATGCTGCGACGCTGCTTCCATCATAGCCAGCACCAGGGTTTCATCCATCTGTGCTCCAGCAGTTTGTCTGTGCCCTCGGATGACACAGTCCAGATTCTTTCTTTCTGTTTCCGATGTGCATCCATAAGCCTGAGGCGCCCGTGACCTCGTCACTGGTTCACTGTCCTCCTTCCTTGGCCTGCGCTTGTATTTTAACCACTGCACACTGGAAACATCTCAACAGGCTGCTGTTCTGGAAATGCTCCGACCCAATCATCTTTGGCCAGCGTCACTCAGATCCTCCTGCCTCCAACACATTACCTACAAGAGCTGACAGGCCCCTGCTGCCTAATACCCCACAAGAGAGCCGTCAGTGTAACGACATAATCAGTGCTGTTCGCCTCACTGTCAGTGGTTTGGGTTTGGGTTTAGAGTTAGGATTAAGGTTTAGGGTCAGGGTTAGGGTTGTTAGGGTGATTAGGGTTAGCTGACCGGTTTAACGCCCTCTGCTTTCTTCTGAATAACGTTTCTTGTCGCCACACAGAGCACAGTCCAATCAGCACAGTCCAATCAGCACAGTCCA
>NW_007578807.1:36695-38364 GCF_000690725.1 Stegastes partitus | reverse complement strand
GTCAAAATCAAGTCAATAACTGGACTTTGCCTTGTAGTCAATCAGCAGAAAGTTTCTGTTCTGTAACTGGGAAAGTGAAAAATCAACAACAAACCGTCCCGACACATATGTTAATATTAACTGCACCAGGATGGAAGATCTGAGGGATTAGATTCATGATGTTTAGTGAGGAAACATGAAACACCACGTATTCAGTGTCCTGGTCCGGTGTGACGTCAGCACCTCCAGCTTGCATCCACACAACTCCAGCGCTGCTATAAAAAGATGTTTTGCATGAAAAATGCAGTGGCGCTCCAACCCGATGCCCCAGTCAGCGTCGTGCTGCTAAACCTGCCTCTGTCTTCCAACAACATCCATAACTCAGTGTCTCAGCTGCTGTTCATAGTCGTAGCTACTGAGCGAAATAATCAAACGTATGTCAGATCAGATGGAGAGCGTCGGTGCCACAGAGGCCGCCCTGCTGAAAGACAGAGGACTGAATGAAGCAGACGGAGCTCTGCGAGCCACTCCAAACACAACGACTGTCTCTGAGCAGCTGAGACGCATACTTCTGGACTTCACACACACTTCATCACCTTTGCCTCTGTCAACACCTGCTTGTGCACTCGATGCGTCTCAAACAGTGAAACGTGCACAATTGTTCCTTTCAGCAGCTTTACTGTAAATCTCCTCACTTCTCTCCTCCCTGCCCATCCAGTCCTCCTCTGAGGCATCCCAGCAGAGCGCCTCTTCACTGACTTTGTCTCTCTTTGTCTTTCCGTTGAGCTCTTTCATGCGGTTAAATATGCAGCAGCCTCTCCTTCCCCTCGTCTTCATCAGCACAGAGCCCTGTCCCCGCTCTGTGGCGCCTGCAGTCGGAGTGCTTCGGCTCTGCTGCTGGTAGTTATAAATAAAAGACATCTTGTTCTGTTGTAGTCTGGCCCTGCATCTGCCTGCAGCTGCTGCTTAAGTGATCTCTGCGGAGCTTCGCCTGGTGTTTGGGAAAGAAAGGAGAGAGGCAGCATGTGTGACATGACAACGACAAGCTTCACATCGGCCTCCGTGTGTGGAGGACGCTGGACGTAAGCGCGTGAAGCCGCGGGTTTGACAGGACGCCTGCGTGTCCAGCCGTGGACCTGATGCATGTGTGTGTTGTGTGTTGGGTGCAGGGAGGGTTGAAGTGGAGAGCGCTGCTCCATGGAGCGCAATGAAAGGAGAGGTACTCAGGGACAACAGCAGCCATTCCAACAGCACTCACTCTGAATAATGCAGCAGCATGGAGGAGGGAGGGAGGGAGGGGAGACGCAGGAGGAGGAGGAGGAGGAGGAGGTGAGGAGATAAAGAAGAGGAAGAATTACAGGAGAGGGAGGGAGAGGAAGTGTGCAGCGCTGTGGCGAGATGGAGGTAGAGCGCAGTGGAAGTGGTGGAGATAAGAAGAGCTGTCAGAGAGGTGCTCCGTCAGGGCAGGAGGGCAGATTTACAGAGATAGAGGGGCAGGAGGAGGGGCAGGAGGACAGTGGAGGAGCAGGAGAGGAAGGTGGAGGAGAAGAAGGAGAGGAAGAGGACGGTGGAGGGGCAGGATGAGAGGAAGAGGACAGTGGAGGAGACGAAGGAGAGGAAGAGGATATGGAGGGGCAGGAGGAGAGGAAGAGGACAGTGGAGGAGACGAAGGAGAGGAAGAGGATATGGA
>NW_007578807.1:28255-35245 GCF_000690725.1 Stegastes partitus | reverse complement strand
CCAATCAGCACAGTCCAATCAGCACAGCCCAATCAGCACAGTCCAATCAGCACAGTCCAATCAGCACAGCCCAATCAGCGCAGTCCAATCAGCACCGTCCAATCAGCACCGTCCAATCAACACTCCGGTACCAGGCGGCTGGTCGGTCCGAGGACGGCTTCAGTCTGCAGCCTGGGTGGTATTTGGACCTTCTTCTGCTGATTAACCAACAGGATGTGGCCTGCATGGAGACTGCTCACACAGAAGAAGAAGAAGAAGAAGAAGAATGCGTGAACAGGACTCTAAACCCACTGACTGCTAAACAGGAGAAGATAAAAGTCAACAGCTAAAGCTGCTCCACCGCCTGGCTGAGGGAGGTCCGATCCACCGGTACTGAAGCTGAAGACTTCTAACAGGGCAGAAGAACGTCTCAGCATCCCTAAAACATCATCAGAACATTACAGGCAAAATGTTCTGTTTTTGTTAATACATCACATTTCAGGAACGTCTTTTAAAAAGCATCTGTCATACGTGTCCTACGGAACATCTGGAGAACATTTTCTGAACGTTGGTTCTTCTTTTGGTATCATCTGACAACATCCTCCAAACATCCCCTGAATGTTAGAACGTTCTTTTAACGTCATAGGAACATTACGTGAAATGGTAAACATCCTAAAAACGTTCTTTTAAGGTTAGATTAAAGTGCTGAGATACGTCACTGAGGAAGACTGAAGTCAGAGTAAAAACAGCTCCGACTCAAAAAAACAAACCTTAAACTTTGAGAGACGTCTGCCTGTGCAGAACGCTGCGTAGCGCATCGCTAACAAGCAGACAAACACTTTCTGTCCTGCTGTTCTGACGTCTGGTGCTGGAGCTCCAGTGTTCGTCCAGCTTCGACATCGAGGTCAGGTGAGCTCTACTGGAGGCAGGTAGGAGTGAGTGGTTGCACTGACAGGAGAGTCAGAACACATGGGAGCAGAAGGAAAAGCAGAAAAAAGGTGAGGAAGACTTCCATAGATGTGTAAAACCAAAGCAGATGAAGACATGGCAGCTTTGATGGTCCTACACTCCACAGATATGAAAACCGTTATTCAGTGAACCTGACGCTCTGCACACATCTAGAAACTCTTCTGGGATGTTTCCTACGTGTAGTTTAATGAGACGTATTTAGATGTTCAGAAAAACAGAAACAACATCTGAGGTTTGGTTGTGTGACTCATCCAGCGAGGTGGACACATGAAGCGCAGCAGGTGGTGGAGCTGTCCTGGTGGAAGGTTAACTTTACAAAAGCACCTTCATCCATGGTAGAAGTCCAACAACAGGACCAGAGACGCTGAAACACGGGACTCTGAGAGGGCAAAGAGAAACTTAAATTCACTGACTCAGTTGTTCATTTCACATTAACAGTCATGGGAGTTAAGATGTGACGCTGACAGTGAAACAGGAGTTCACTCATCATGAGAGACCAGCGTTCTGTCTGACGTCATCGCTGCAGCAGATAAAAACTAAACGAGACGGTGACTTCAGCTCCAACACTCTCAGGCTGATGGCTGCTTAACGGGCAGGAAATCTAATTTGGAGGATTCACAAATGGAGTATGTGCCGCATCAGAGGCGTAACTGGAGAGGAGGCAGCTCCACCAAACAAGAAGAAGATGAGACGAGGAGAACCTGAGAGATGCACACGCTGAGAGGAGAGATGATGCGTTTATATACTTCTGGCTCTGTACTTCCTGTCAGAGAGTCAAACAGCATCCCTGTGAAGTTGCAGGGCTTTGGCTCGTTCAAGCCGTATCGCCGCTTTCTTTCATTTCATATTCTGTGGAAAGCAGTGTTTGTTCTAAAAATACACCCGCAGCTATCTGTGGTGTTGTTTTGCTTTATTTTGAGTCTTGAATTGCACAGCGAGAGCCCGAAGAGCAGAACGACTTCTAGCAACAGAACCACAGTGGAGGAACACCACGACATGAAGACGTCCCGAAGACTGTTAGTGACCGGATTTAAACAAGAACATGATCCACAGCTGGCCATGTTTAATGCCACGTTTTAACAGTATTTCATTAGTTTAGTGAAACAAGGAGGGATTTTTAGAGAAAATCATAGTTTTCAATCAGTTTTGCTCAGCTCACATTTTCCAACATGTGACTGATAAACATTTAAGATTCTTTATAAGCTGCAGAACAAAAGGAGGACTGAATCCACCACTTATCTCTGTGCAGGAATTCATTCCAGAACTCAGCTGAGGAGGATATTATATCAGGCTTCAGCAGGTGGAGCTACGTTCTGTCGTTTTCCAGCGTTACACTCTTTTTGATGCCAGATTTTCTCATTCTGTTGCTTTCCTCTGTCACAGTTCAGCAGCTTCACACAAAGACAGAGGACGGGATGGAGGGACTGTCTGGGAGCCAAACATGGACCCTGCATGCTCAATATACAATAAATCTGATTTATTCCTGGGTTCAGGGAGAATATCAAGTCCCTGCATATTGAAGTCACAAGTCCTGTGTGTTCGTCCTGATCCTGCTGACAGCTGCTGTAGATTGACACAGACAGACAGAGTTCATAGCAGATTGTTGTGGATTTATGTTACCCAATGTGGTTTAAAGAAAACAAAAGAAAAAGAGGATAGATTTTGATGTTTGTGATTTGAGGTTGAATGTTTGACAGAAGTCTAAACCGAACGGCGCCGCTCTGAGCCTTTGCTTCGCTCTGCTCTGTCCTGACGTCAGGCAGCTTTGGGCGTGAGCGCTGGTAAAGGGCCACAGGGCAGGTCCATTTAAAATAAAACATAAAAGGGTCTCTGCTGCTGAGGTTTTACAGGTTTTAACATGCCGGTTATCTGGACAACAGATAAATGACGTTCCTAAAATGTTCTGTTCTGAAGGCTCCTGCTGGATGTCGTCAGAAACCCTCCGTAGATCAGAACTCCATCGGCACAGTGCTGCTCAGCACAGGGGTTAGTGCGTTAGAGCTTAAAGCGGCAGCAAGTAAACCGATAGGCGCTCTGTAACCGTCTGCTTTATTTATGGCTTTATTCAGAATGAGACAGGTTCTGCTGGACTCGTCTGTGACTGAGCTGAGGATGCTGCTGGAGATCCTTTAGGTCAGAACAAAACCATTATTCACAGGAGATGATTTTACATTTTACAACCAATAATTCTGGAGATCTGATCATGCAAAACCTCGTCCTGTTCCTTGTTATGGTCTCTACATCTGCCACGATTCCTAAAACTGCAGCGGTAAGCAGATCTTTTATTGGACATCGCTTGGAGCTTCAGCAGGAATAGATCCTTGAGTTTAAACAAAAGGTCAGAAGGTCACAGCTGGGAGGGAGACCTAAAGTCTTCTACTGTGGCCGTATTATCCTGAAGTAGCTCCCACATCATGAACGTGTTTGGCCTCCAGGGGGCGTTCTGACCTGTAACCAGCAGACATGTACACACAGTGATGCAGTTCGCTTCCATAAACACGCAGCCACCACAAGAGCTCCGTAGTCAGCAGGGCGTCCTGCAGCAGATCCACTCAGAACAAACAGAAACACACCGAGCTGAGCGTGGATGTTCTGGAAGGTTTGCTGTGACACCGTTTCCAGGACACAGCAGTGAGTGACCAGCTAGACTGAAGCAACGTGATTAAATGTGAGCACAGTACTTCCTGGTGTGTTCGGGCACAGTCGATGGAAAGCATTTGGAAATCAATGCGAATCTAAAATCCAGCAGCGTCTCCTTCAGCTCCAGCTCGCCCTCTGATGAGTCCTAACAGTGTGCAACAATTCACCTATTAGTTCCTGTGTTTTGGCATTTATACCCATAAAATCCACACAGAACCGAGGTGTACCATCCTCTCGTGGAGCAAGAACCACAGGCGAGGCCCACGGAGAGGTGGATGGCTCAATCACATTGTTCTTGAGCATTTTCTGGATTTGTTCCTCAATCACAGATTGTTTTTCTGGAGACACGCGGTAAGCTCTTCGTCGCACTGGCACTTCATCCGTAGTTATTATCTTGTGCGTGATCACTTTGGTTGCACCAGTGGTTTCAGTCCAAACCGTCGACCACTTCTGCAGCAGTGGCCGCACTGCTTTGGGCTGAGCGTCCAGTAGGGGTGGGACCGTTTGGTCGCTGCTGGGGCTTGTCTCCGCTACATAGAAGTTAGCAGAGGGAGTGCTGTGTCTCCACTGAAGATCACCTCTGGTCTTTGAAAGGTGTACTCCTTCCCTCCTGGCATGGTGTATTTCCTGAGATGTGGCTTCAGGGTGATTTGGGACGTAGTCATGAAGTCAAGACTGAGCAGTAAAGGTATACACAGGTGGTCATCGGCCAGAATATGGACTGCAAGTGTCCCATGGCAGTCATGTAGGCTAAGGAGCAGTGTGGCTTTCCCCATAGGTCTGTTCTCCTGCCCATTGGCCATAATAAACCTTGGGATTTCACTTGGGCCAAGAACCTCTCCTTCCTTCCTTACAGCTGACCACAGGGAGTGCCTCATCAGTGTGTGCGTGCATCCCGAGTCCAGGACTGCATCACCTTTCAACCCCCGTACACAGATTGGGACAACGAGGAGAGATGGCTCACCCATAGCAGTAGCAATCTCTGCTCCAGCACTTCGTCCTGTGCCCTGGTCCAGCTTCTTCTTGCCCACCCTTTTTGGTGGGTGTGACTGTTGGACCCGACTCCAGTAGTCTTTGGTGTTACTCCAGTCCTTTTCAATTAGGGACCCGACTTTCACCAGCTGTTCCACTGTAGCTACAGTACCTCTCAAACCACTGGCTAGCCTTGGGTTACACGCGCTGAGGATGCGATGAACAATCTCTCCTTCAGGCATGTCCGGTCTCCACTTCAAGCAGAGCGCACGGTGGTCAAAAGCAAATCTCTCAGACATTGATTCGGAGCTTGGACATTGGCTCGGAGCTGCTCCTCAATCTCCAACTGATAATCTGAGGGAAAGAAAGCTCTTTTGAACTGTGCCCAGTTTTTAACTTTTTAGCGAGCCACCAACTCCGAGCTGGGCCCTTTAAAACTGCATTAAGGGTTCCCATTAATTCAGCATCACTCAGAGGTCTGAGGGCTAAGAAGTTTTCATATTGCCCAATAAAGTCTGTCATATCAGCGGAGCTCCTGGATTCACCAAACTGGGGAAACTCCATTCGAATGGGCAAAGTGGCAGGGACTGTAGGCGGAATAGAGAACGTAGCTTCAGTCAGGGGGACGTTGTCTGGTGGAAGCAAGAGGTGTGGAGGAACTGATTGGACCCCAAGACACACGGCTTTTGGCAACGGTCTGCTTCAGCTCTTCAGCCCATTTTACATCTCTGCGCTGTAAGCAGGACGTAACCACTTGATCAAAATGCTGCAGTTGAGTGTCAACATACTCTTTTAATTCTCCACCTAGTCTCTCCATAGCGGCTCTCAGACCTTCCTCTCTACTGAGAGTGCTGTCCACCGCCTCTTTAAGTCGGGCCTCCAGGTTGTCCACTGTTTGTCGCAATGCCTGAAGCTGCTCCATTAAAGCTTCTGATTCCTCTGAATCATCTTCATTAGTCACTGCTGTAACAGTGTTTTTCTCCTCATGCTTCATTTAAATACATGGACTCCATCTTACTGGCAAGCTCAGTAACACCACTTTCATTTTGTCTAATTGTGACGTTGAACTCTACCATTGTCTTCAGCTCTCTCTTCCCTGCGCTCCTCTGGCGCGTCACCATGCTCAGGATCCTCCATGCTTATGGATGCGTGTGTGTGTGTGGGTTGGAGCAATGTAACTCGTGGGGTAACAGAGCTAATATAAATGTTCAGCTTGTACTGTATGATATCCTGCGCTTCTGTACTCTAACTAATATGCGTGCTGAGTATTTTAGCGCGCCGTGGATAAAGTAAACCCCGTGCGTAAAACGTGCGTAAAATCTATCCAAACGAGCAGTGTACAGACTGCTGCGCCGCAACACGTGGGATTACAAAACACAAAACGAATATGATGTGTGAATCTGAGTCAAGAGATGTACTATCCAACCCCAGATTAACGAATAGTAAGCTGATAATGAATAAAAATACGATCCGCGCTCCCCTTACGGGCCACCACTCTGCAACAATTCACCTATTAGTTCCAAGATGACAGCGTCACAGCGCACTATCTAAAGGAAGCGGGCGGATCTAGACTCAGCAGGGGTGAAAATCAGACAAACACATACATTCGTTTTGGTTCAAAGCACAGCCTTTTACTTTAAACACTTTACTTTATACCCCCCCTCACGCTCGAGCGCATCCCCACACACAAAACAGCAGAACAACGACACGGCTTTCAAAAGAGTTCTTAAAGTTCAGTAATCAGTTCATGGATCGTCCAGCTTTATAGGTACAGTTGTACCACCACCTGCACGGCTCTGCAGGGTCACAAACACATCAAACACCTCACAGCACCTCGTAGCAGGTGGCCGACGTCATCAACAGCTGATAACTCACGGCTCACGCGCATCAGCCCTCCCGTGCATGTTGGATTCGGTCCCCAGCAGCTCCGTGAAGAGGTCCGTCCTCCCCTTCCAGTAACTTTAGTTAATCCAAAAGTTCAAAACGAGCAAAATCCACACTCCACGGCAACGCAACTCCGGGAAAGCCTCCAAGTCGGCGTGTGTCGTCATTTCGCAGCGCGCCCCTACGCGCGTGCACTACACTCACCTAAACGCAGGTTCACCAGAAGCCACGCCCCCAACATTGTTGACATACATTTTGATTCAATAAACAATACCAGTGACCCAGTCAGAAAATATATTTACGTTATTTTACAGACAAGATAAGGCATGAATCCACCCTGCTGGCTGCCTGTGATGTCAGGTCAGACCGGGCCTTTACAAGTGGGTGAAGGAGAGCCTCCTCCAACCGGCTCTCTTTGTTTTTCTGGAGCAGTCGGGATGCTTCCAGGGCAGCCAGTCCAGGGTTCTGTTCAGCACTGTAGCCAGGCTGACCAGGAGTCACAGTTCTGTGGAGCCTTCTGTTCCTTTAGCTCTCAGCAGTGAAGAT
>NW_007578807.1:15312-27933 GCF_000690725.1 Stegastes partitus | reverse complement strand
AGACCAACATCCAACCTTCCTTTTATCTCAAAAATCCTTGAAAAGGTCGTGGTAAACCAACTATGTGATTATCTGCATGTAAATGGCTTGAATGAAGAGTTTCAGTCAGGATTTAGAATTCATCATAGTACAGAGACAGCACTGGTGAAGGTCACTGACGATCTTCTTCTAGCTTCAGATAGTGGACTAGTGTCCGTTCTGGTTCTACGCTTTAGGAAGCTAACCAGGCTAACTGGTGGATCTTACCTGTCCAACAGTAAACGGGCCAGATCCCATCCTCTGGTTCAGCGGCTGAACCCCAGATTGTCACTGTCCTTCCAGTCTGACCTTTGTCAGTTGGTGTATTCGTATGTTTTGGTGCTATGTCTACCATTTTGTGGCTGTTTACCGTCTGGAAACTGATGGCCAACTTCTTACTGAGTCCAAACATCACCTGCATGCTGCTCCTGGCTGGAGGACAGAAACGCTGTGACCACCATGAAATATGAAGAAAACAGGAAAAAACAGACAAACACACCATCACACACTTCTTATGGATCATAAATGATAACTGAGAGGACATAAGTCTGGTAGTTTAGTAAAATTCTGCATAGTGTGCATTGAATCCATTTCTGACGTTCGTCTGATTGTGATGCAGCATGAAGCTAACGCTAACCCTAATGCTGACGCTAACGCTAACCCTCCAGCTGACGGAGCTGCTGCGCCGGTCGCTAAGCTGGAAGTCTCTGCTTCAGGAGGGATGTAAACGGTAAAATGCTGAAGAGCGCGTATTTGCAAAAAGTAAATGCTCACAAATTCAAGATGCACTTGAAGGAAATGATCGGAGGTGTGTTTTTAGCTTTTATTTGGTTTTAACCACTTAAATATCTCATACACAGGTGGAGTACATTCCAGTTTCTGTGACTCTCTGTAACAACACTTTAGTCTTTGCAAAAAAGAAAAAAATCCATTTAAAACAATTCACATTTTCAGCAGAGTGTGGCCCACTTTCAAAAGCATCTCAGCACTCAGATCATCTGCGTGTAGGACCAGAAGGTGCAGCAGGGTTGGTGCTCTGCAGCTGCTTCATGTACACAGTGTGTATTTAAATGCAGATTTCTGTGGTCCGTTCATAATGCAGAGGTGCTTTTGGGATGACAGGCTTTGTTACAGCAGAGATCTTCTCACTCATTGAACAAAAATACATCCTTATCTATCTGCAATCTTGACAAGCATAAATGTCATTTAAACACACATCCATTCATTTCAAGTGCAAATGATTAAAATGGAAAACAGAATAAATTAAGAACACAACAGCAACTGAATGTGTGTGTATTCATCACTCCTTGGAAAAGTCATTAACACTCATATTATCATCAGGAACAAGAATAAATGCTAAGTCTAAAATGTACTGTATGCTCTCAAATATCATACAACTGTGATTTTTAGTGCAATTTCACTTGTCATACACCACAGCTTGCCTTCCCTCCCGTTTCCCTGAAGCATGCACAGAGAAGGAGCCTTGCTGCTCCAATGTTAGCCTGCAACGCATTCAGCACCTGCTTTTGACTGGAAAACTCAACATGATGTTGAGGTGAAGCTACACGTTTCAACATGTTCTGTCATTTCTTCAAGCTGTTCTTTCTCAAAATATCAGACACATTCAAACCTGACTTTGTGTATTACATCTCAAGAATGTCTTTTCAAACCTTTAGCAGAATCAGACTTTGACAAATCGAGATGCATTGCAGAGTTTCTAATATTAAATATGAGAACGCTATGAAAATGCTGAGCCCTTTTCAAAAAGCTAACGCAAATTGCTGTGTGGTTTTGAGCGCAGCGTGGAGCCGCGTGGAGCCGCGTGGAGCAGCGTGGAGCAGCGTGGAGCAGCGAGGAGCTGCCTGATGCTCAGCTGGGATGAAATTCTTTTAGTGCTTGGAGAGCTTTAACATTCACATAGGAGACAAATCTCTATATGTTGCATGCATAAATGCAATCCTAAAGCTACATTACTAGTTCTGACTTAAAGGTTACAGCGTGACTGCCGAACAGCTCACAGAGCAGCTGTGGTCCGGTCGGACCTCGCTGGAGGCTCCACTGCAGCTGACATGCACCTCGCCAGTCATGTAACAGCAATTTGAGGCTTTTGTCTGGCTCAAAGTGAATAGCAGGGCTTTCAGAGTTGCAGGCTAACATTATCCTTCTGCAGTGCATCTTACTGTGGCGTGTTCCAGTCCACCACTCACAGCTGCTGCTTCCTACATTCCTATGGTCATCCATGTATTGCAATGTTGTGAGCTCTCACAGGTCTGTACAGTATTGCACAATTCAACTCATCTGCAGGAAGTTTCCAGAAGTATATTTAGCACTAACTTTAAATTGTTGCCTGCAACCAGTGCTAAGGACTAATATTTTACATCAAATGGCATCATATCTGATCCAGATACGCAAACACTTCTTTATTTAGTTGCTTTAAGTTAGAAACGCTCCCTCATCCTGCCTGGACTGCTGTGTATGCACAGGCAGGATGACAATAAACTGGATCTGATCCTCAGGTATAAATTAATAATCCAGAGAATTATATGCATGTCTTCAAGCAGATTTTCAGGGTTCTGTAACGGCTGAAGTTCTGCAGGAACCACCCCATCATACATGTAATGAAAGAAGTCACCCATAAAGATGCTTTAAAGACTCGTTCCTGGACAGCTGAGGATTAAATAGTGTTCTTTTATGAAAAGCATGAAACCAGTCCTGACTCCAGAATGCTGGTTTTATCCAGGTGGCAACTTCTGGGGGCTAAAAAAGGAAGTCTTGCAGTTCCGTAAATGGCCACATGAGGCCGATTCCAAAAGCGAGTCGATCCCCATAGACGGCCATGTTAAAACATCCAACTTTACAGCAGAAATAAACACCGTTACAGCCTGGAACAACAATAGATTTTGGTCTCTGTTGCTAATTTCCATGTTCTTGACAAGCGCCCAGGGAGTGAGTCCCTATAAAGCTCGCCCTTTAAACTGTACTGAAGGTTCTGCATAATTAGGGCGGGGTGTCTTTGAGTGAAAAGGTGGGTATTGTCTTCGGACAGTCCATTGCCCGGAGACGTCTGTGTGGCCCACCTCAGCTCCACCTACGCTCCATCTCTTTGCACACTTTTGGACCAACCAGTCGAGGAGGGCAAGTAGAGTCAGACGCTGCCAAGAGGGCGACGGCTGGAACTGCAACACTGAACATCAAACTGCCGTTCCAGAAATGTATGCCTCATGTCTTTTGTCCACCTTTACACACAGTGAATGTTTCATCAGGGTTTTATGCTTCAGTGTGAGTCAGTGTGTCGCATTTGTTCCAGACAGCTGCAGAGACATTCAGGGCCTCTCGTCTCAGAGACCATGGAGGCTGAGATCTCTTTTAGACACGTATGTATGGAGCAACAGAGTGCTGGTCATCTACAAACAGAAAATCAATGACCTGTCATCATAACTATATATAACTAATGATACAGATTGTGCAAAAATGCAGTCGTGTTCATGCTTTTGTCAAATGAGAAGTCTGTCTTTTCATATTTCCTTGAAACTTCACATTTAAATGGACAGAAGTGAAATAAGTTCGTCTCTGGCTACGAGTCAGGCCTGTGCAAAGATGCATTAGATGGGTGTTGGTTGTGATGCGCTTCAGCGTGGCTGAAATCCATATTCTTGATAGAGAATCCTTTGGTATCACAAAGGCTGACAACGTCTCAGTGATCTCAACATTTATCATGATTTGAACTGCATCGAGCAGATTACAAGCCCTTCCATCTTCTGCACCTTTGCACAGACTGAAGAAAAAGCACAGAACTTGCAAAATATGCTACATTGCTCCCCAAGATTGTCTTCCACAGTGGCTCCTTTGCCAAAGTTTGCTCTTGGATACAAAAAAGTATTTTGGTAATAAGGCTTAAATAATAGGAAATAATAACTTCTATACATCCGTGGTTTTATAGGAAGAAAAAGTCACCTCTACAAGCAGGAACGCCCTCTCAAACAAAGACTAAAGTGCAGGAGCCAAGATGCACCGTCTGCATCCAGCTGGCTCAGTGTCGGAGTCGAGATGTAATCAGGTCAGAA
The DNA here is from genome assembly GCF_000690725.1 of Stegastes partitus. NCBI lineage: Eukaryota > Metazoa > Chordata > Actinopteri > Pomacentridae > Stegastes > Stegastes partitus. The sequence goes on along the minus strand of NW_007578807.1, from coordinate 23,851 downwards.
CACACTTGTCTGTTTGGTTAACTCAGGAAAACTTAGACCAGCATCTTTCCCTATGTAGGTCATGGCCACAGAGCAGGCGGCTGATGGATGCGATGGCAGTCAGCTAACCAGAACACATGAGCTCTGATCAGTTCATCTATAGAGGCCTGCTGACTCTGTAGGCATGTAGATGTGTAAAGAATAAAATGAAGCCACGTGTAGGAAGCAGCCTGGCAGGGCCGTGGATCAGCTCATGCAGGGTGGACTAATGAGTGTAGCAGCAGCTTCTGTGGCCTGAGGAGGGAAACAAGAGGAGATGACAGAGTCTGTCCATGTTAACACATGGAGGGAACAACAGCTGACTGACTGATCTGGAGGCTGAACCCAGGACGCTGCCTTTATCAGCACGGTCCGGGACAGTGCACGTTTCTCATTAAAGACAACACAGCTATAGATGCTGTGTGTGTTGCCCGTCTGGTCTCATTTAAAACATGGACTCCATGTGCACACGTATGAGGTCTGGACTGATGGAATCATGTCTCCCTGGTGCGACAACGTTGGACATTTAATACAGTTCAGCACAAAAACCAATGCATTAGTTTGATGAAGCCCGGATACACTTGATCACATTGAAATAAGTAAAACTGTGAGAATGTTTTGTGAACGTTGTACCTTCCACGTCAGCTGGCAGCACACACTCACTGCTCCTCACAGCCGGCAGCCGGAAAAGCCTCTGCTTCCTGGTTCTGGAACATGTACTGTGACAGAACACAGATTAATCACCTGAAGCCCTGCTGCAGACAGCGAATAGTAAAACATTAGCGTCACACAACAAATGCATGTAGACGTCAACGCGTCGCTGTACGTCCATCAATCATGGAGCCGTTCATGGAGGCTGGGGAGCATTTCAGTGTGCAGTGGACTTTCATTCAGGAATCATACAGTTTATGCTTTAAGTGCTGGTGTGAAATACTAGATGTGAACGGGTCCTTGGACACCAGGACGTAGCCGTGGCCCTGGTACTACTGTCTGGTGTTGTCCTGAACTGATCCTAACGTAAAAGACTGAAAATGAACAGCAACAAAAGCAAACCAGGCAGTTAGGAATGAAGCCGTTGTTTTTGGTAGTTTCACTGGACATGTTGCAGCTGTTCAGTTTTCTACTTGTGTTTCTGAGCCCCTTAAAGTGCAGGACGTTGTAAATGAATGTCCAGTACGATTCAGTGTAGAGCATCAGCCACAGGACTGGAACATACTCATACATCAGAATCCTCCTCTGGAGCAAAGAGATGTTCCTGCAGAGCAGAGGTTCCTGGAGACGATCTGTGGGTAAATGACACAGCGTATGGCAAACTGAGGTGCTCTCTAATTACTGGGAGTACTGCTGACTGTCAGCTGCACAAACAAAACCAAACAGAGATGGAGGAGAAGTCAGCTCTCTCTGAGCGTAAAGAAATCTGCCTCTTATGGAGATAAGTACAGTTCTGGATGACGACCACTGTTTAGAGAACTGCTGCTGCTGATGATTCGCTTTTACATGAGCTTGTGCAAAAACAATGAGACTGAGGAAAATCTATGTCTCTGCAGTAGCACCACTTGTTCTTCTGGAGGGTTTCTGCTGTGGAACCAGCAGCTCTGTTTAACATCAATGAAAACATTGATGCTGTGTGAACAGAAACTGACTGTGGTGTTCACGGCTTCTCAGACTGCTCTGACAGCATCTTCTCCTCCTGGAGCCCAACAAACTGACGGTAAAACACATACAGCACCGTTCACCTGATGGACAAGCTGCTGTACAAACCAGGAACCTCACTACAGCACAGGAGCTGTCCAGATCAAACATAAAGAAAACCTGTCATACCATGAGAAGGACACTTTCATAAGGACTCCAGGGATGACAGATGAAACAGTCGGGGGTGACCTTGCTGCTCTGAAACATGACCCTGGTAACTCCAGTTATTGTCTGACTGCTGAGCACTGTGTTCAGTGTCCTACCACCAGTGTGATGAACTGTAGTGCTAGCCATGTCGTGTACAGACCTGAATGCATTCGTGCCTGTTTCTGCGTAAACCGTCACTAAAGGACTCCTAGAGACTGAAGGTACGTATACGTCTGGTGTTGGACATCTGAACTGTCCTGTGGACAAAGACTACATGGAATCACTTCATGGGGATGATTGGACCCCAAGAGAGTTATTAGCTCTGGTGCCAGGGGTAGGGATAAAATCCAACGCCTCGAACAAAGAGAGGCATATTGGGTCGAGTCCCTCAGGGCCGCCAGTTATCCCAGCTAAACAAGGGATTGGACCTTTAACCTTTCTTATTGTTCATACCTGGGTGGCTCCGTAGGGGTTTTCTTTTCTTTTCTTCTGTCTCCTAAAAGTAGTGTTTTCTCTCTAAAGCTCTATAAATTGTGCTCAGCCCAATGTCTTGCTTTAAGATCTTGTACACTGACATCACCATTGCTTGTATGCGTCTGTATTTGTGGTTTTATGTTGAGGTTTTCTTCCCATCGTGAATTTTGTCCAGCAGCATCCTTCTATAGGAAAGTGTCTGAGTTGTGTGATGGAGACCAGAGAGGAAGCCGTCTCAGTACCTGTGATGATTGCATCTATGATTACTGTAAGTCTGTTGCTTTGAGTCTCCAGATCCCAGTGGCATGCTTTCTGTTGTTTATTGTCTGAATCCCACTAAAATTCAGACATCTGGCTTTTCAAACCTACCTCGAGCGCCTGGACATGATATTATGTCATTGTTTTGGTTGCCCGTCGTCCACCCTCCTTCACGGCTTTACATTATGTTTCTCATTCATCCATTCACACACCAGTGGTGGGAAAACTGCCACACATGCTGCTCGCCAACTCAGAAATTCAATATCTTGCCCAAAGACACATGGAAGGCCTGGGGGTCAAACCATGTGATTAGTGACAATTAGCAGACAGTTAACTCGACCAACAGAGCTCTGACTGTCCAGTGATGCAAGACATGACGCAGCTGGCAGGTAAAAACTTCCAGTGTTTCCATTTAACTCAGTTTGTCTAAAACATGCTGAAACAGGTTTGTCTTCATACGCACTGAAGACTACATGATGGAGGGATTTAACATCTGAAGCCACTCTTGTGACAGATGTGACAGGTGTTGCCCCCAGTTCCTCATCACAGAAAAAGAAAAAGCTTTCATGATGAGACGGCTGAAGAAGGCAGCTCAGGGCAGGACTCAGTGAGGAGCTGCTGCTGTGGGACACCCAGGCTCAGCCACCAGGTCCACTTTCACATGCTTCTCTGGTTTGTAGAAACATCTGCCATTGTTTCATGGCTCCGAGTTCCCACCTCACTTCTCTTCAAAGTAATCTTGAAAATGCAGATTCAGAGGATTTTTGGAGAGCTTCTGAATATTAATGAGGTGTTTTGAACATTTCCTGTGACAGTTGCTGTTTGTAAGAGGTTTTCACATGAAGACTGTTGGAGGTCCATGGTCCGTCAGGACCAGAGCTCTGACACTGGAAGTAAAAAACCGCCAGGAGCACGAGTTTCTAGCACCTGTAAGGGTCACATTGGACAGTCACATCTTCCTCAGCTACACAACTGACTGTTCTGTCGCAATGCCAGTCTTCATGCACCATTAGGTTCATTTATCTGTTAAAGTACGACATCTATGTCATTCAGGAAGCCGGAGAACCCGATGAGAAGTCCAATAGAAAGATCCCAGGCCCAGGCCTAACCCGAACCAGGCATCTTCTAGCTGTGAGGCGACAGAGCTAACCACCGATCCTGAATTATGAACCAGCTCCACAGCAGCTTCAAGCATATTTTAGTCATTTTTAAAACATCTGAATGCCTCCAGCTTTGCTGTTTTGTTTACTCACTGCTCTGATGTCAGCTGTTTACAGCTGAGGTAGCAGTCGTGTTAACCGTTTGTCAGCTTAGTGTTTACAGCGTGCTGCAGCGCTTCCAGGTGGTGAGAAGGTGCATTTGCAGGTTTCAGGATGGTTCTGGGGAGGACAGACATTATCGCTGCAGCCAGAGAGACAACAGTCTGTTCATGAAGTGCCAGACATGCTCAGTGCTGCTTGTTCCTCGTTCATAGAGTCCTTTGGTGTTCAGAAGACCTCCAGCTACCTGCAGACTAAACAGCCTCGTGTCGAACACAGTCCTCCACACGACCGTCATAATGATCAGTGAGCAGGGGGCCTCATTCTGTCCTGTAGTGAAACAGAGAAGCTGCCAGCATGGAAACACAAGTCACACTCTGAGACTTACTGATTTGAGGTTGGACTCCATCTCTGTGAAGTTCCACTCAGTCAGAGGCAGGCTTAAACTGAAAGGCTGCAGAGAAACAGGAGGGAGACCAACATGCGCTCAGATCAGTACGAGGTCAGAATTCAGTTCACTGGCTTCATCTGTAAGCGACTAGTCTCTACATGTGTGTGTGTGTCCATGCAGGTCCACTGACGTCCATGACGGCGCTGCCTCCAGCCTCCACGGCGCTCTGCTGATGGCTCCTGAGCAGCAGCTGCTGCAGCTCCTCCAGACTCATGTCTACGTTCTCCACGGTGTCTGGAACCTCCACCCTGCACACACACAGTCACATGTAGCACACAGACGCTCAGCTCTCACACCGCTGTGCAGGTTAGATCTGTCAGCATGAACATCGTGTCCTCTGTCCACCTGGGGGCGCCTACCTGTCCAGGGCTGGTCTCTTACTCCTCCTCTCCCCCATCGCTGAGCCCCTCCCCTCCAGAACAGACTGGACCATTGCGACAGGGAGGACGGGGGGTTCGGAGGAGCACACCTCACAGGAGGAGGCCAGCGCCACAGCCTCTCCTCCCCCCACACCGCCTCCTTTTCCTCCTCTAACTCCTGGACTCACAGGCTCCTCCTTAATGAGCATCAGGCACTTCTCCCTGTTCGGGCAGGACTGTGTGTCAGAGGTGGTGACTGTAGGAACTGCAGCGCATGTGAGCAGAGCAGCAGACCTCCTGCCTCACTCACCTGGTTTCATCAGGTTGCATCTGAAGGGCCATGCTGGCCTGAGACATGTCAGTAACGTCTGATATGATTGGTCCTCCTGTCAGCCCACCGGTGGAGCAGGAAGCAGTATCACTGGATGGCTGAGGACAGACAGAGAGGAGTGTGAGCTGTGTTTGTGCTGCTTCATCCTTCCATGTTCAGCCCTCGGTTCCATCGTGCTGCTCATGTGTGCTCAATAACCAGCATCACTGATTTACATCCTGCAGAATGGAATAACAGGTTTGGCACTGCTGGACCAAAATCAGTTTCATCAAACAAAAAATCAACACAGCTTTCAGTGTTAGTCTCTATAAAGGTGCTGCTTGGCAACTGGGCCCAACAGGACCTGGTGTACGACCACGATCTGTTCACGGAGTGATGCTGCTGCTCTGGTGCTTTGCTTGTGTGTTCTCTATTTTCTCCTACTTTAAACTTTCCCTTTCCAAAAATTCAGAGGCAGAACTGTGCTTTTTACTCTTCTGTATTGATTCAGTAACACTAGCTACCAGCTACTTCACACATTCAGTTTATTCATACAAATTCTATGATTGAGAAATGATTGTGTAGAATTCTGACTGATCATAAACCCTGATTGATCCCTATTGAGCAGACGCTCACAGGCTGCCCAACAAATACAGGAACTGAAGCAGTTCAATCCTCTTCAGCACCTTCATCATTACTGTGACTGACACACGGATGCATGAACGATGGACTTCATTTAGAAACCTGTCATTTGCATGATGAGCGCTTTGGTATTTTCAGTGTTTTAGTTACATTTAAATGCATGAGCTTCACTTGTAAAAGAGTATTATTGGTACCTTTACATATAAGTAAAAGATCTGAGTATTGTTCCACGTCTGGTGTAGAACAACATCTGTAACAGGCTGAGATTCAGCACGACTGCATGAGTCAACAGTTACATGTGAAGAAAAACGAAAAGCAATCAGCTGAACACGTTTGGCTGATCACTAACCGTCGTCACAGCTCACAAATGACCCTCAGATGACATATTAAAATCTATCAGATTCATTTTTCTATTGATTGAAATGCAAATTCTGAATATAGACTAACATAAAAATGAAAATGAACAGCTGTGACTGTGGTGAATGTTTCGCTATGTGAAGCTCGCCTGAAGACGGCGTGTACATGTGGTGTCATGTGAGGTCTGGGAAGGAACATTCTGACATCAAATATTTAGCTCTGACCTCACAGCACACGTCCCGCCGGTGAGGTTGTTCTACAGCGTATGCCGTGTACCACCCAGTGCCATCGTCATATAGATTTAATGGAGAGCTGGACCACATTGTTGCTGTCACTCAGGGAGGAATGAGGCGACTTTAACAGCCCTAAAGCTCCTTAAATGAGTACATAAAGGGACTGAAGGCATTTGCACCTTCCTATCTGTTTGGTACGAGACTGCTGAGCTGCTTCTGTTGCTCTGTGTGATGAAACACTTACGTGACAGTCCTTGGCAAACCAGAACACAAATACAGTCAGTTCACTTCAACCCAAGGTTGGGTTTTATAACCCACAGAGGGCGGCTTACAGCACATCTGTAGCTGTTCAGGGCTGTCACTGCACACTGCTGCCCTCTGGTGTTTCTACAGCGTAACAGCAGGCTGTGAGAGGACTCACATGGACAACAGGTTCTAAGTAGGCTTTAAATGTAGGGCCAGTGAACGTGGCTGCTTCTGCATTCGGAATGATTTGAGCTCCATCAAATGACTTTGAAGGAAAACTCCCACCATGGCGCTCAGAAAGGCCAGCCAGTAGCTTCACAGTCGCAGTGGCTGCCAGCAGGGTTTGTGCTGAATGTGGAAGGTCAGCAGCAGCACAGCACTTCACTCATTGCAGTTTGCAGCAAAATGTGTCATTGAGGAACAAATGGAGTATCAATGACGATGTTATGGAGAAAAAAGTCTGTAAACGAGTCTACATGTGACCAAAATCAAGATCCAATTTAATGCCACCTCACTGTCCTGCAGCTGTGTGATTTGTTAGAGGGCTGCAACGTGCATGTTTCCTCACCGACTGGATGTAGAAGGGCTCGTGCATGGCCTCCATCGGGTGGCTATGGCTGAACTTGGAGGCCGGAGGGCTGGGTGAGCCGTCGTCCAGCATTAAAGGCCTGCAGGGAACATTAGTTTCAGTCAGTCACACATCTGGACTCGTAGCAGCTGTACCGAGGAACGGCAGGAACAGAACCACCAGAGTGCTGATGAATGACCTCCATCCACTGACGTGGACATCGTTCAGTTTACGTCGGGTGTTTTTTGATTTGTTTGCTCTACAATCTGTCTTTCACACAAAAACTCCACCAGATGTCCTGACTGATAAGTAACTGATCAGAAACACCTGGCAGACCTTCACACCTGCTGGACAGACTGCTCAGAGGAGAAACCTCTGGGCCTCAGTGAGCCCCAGAACTTCAGTTTATTACTAAATAAATGCTAGACGGAAAACATGCCCACTTCTGCTGCACTTTGTGAACAACATGCTAACATGCTAACCTCAGATGTGGGAAGATTTAACAACAACAACAAAACAACAATAATAATAATAAATGTATGTATAAAGTGCTGCACATATAAAAGTGACAAAAACAACAACATATACCGACGTTCTGAAAGCTTCAGGCTGACGGCTGATTCTGTTTCCACTGACATATAAAGCTGAGGATGTCGTATGTGCGGTGATTGGCGGTAAACTAGCGTGTTCCCGTCTGTGTGAAGAGATGACGAGGAGGCTTTAATTATAGAGAACAGCAGCATGTTGTGACACATGGTAGAAGTGGTAATATTGCACTTGGCCGTATTACGGTGGTGATAATATTTCATTGAGCTGTTTAACCCCAGCCACAGAGCAGCTGTGCAGCATCAGTGTGCTAATGCTGCGAATGAAAACACATTAGCGTTTGTTGCTGTCATTAATATTTAAAGCAGCACTGAGCTGCTAACGAGACGACACATCTGACTGGCTGTTTGTTTGTTTTCCAGGCTTTGGATACCTTTCTAGATCGTGGATATGTGGCAGGAAATGAGGCGCTGCATGACTCATGAGGACGGGCTGACGGCACAGAGACGCCAAACGCAGATCAGGAAGTGTGTGAAGGAAACACAGACATGCACCAGGTTGTGTCACATGAGTCCTGACCCAGAAACACACGTTTCTTTGGCGTTTCGGCGCCCCGGCGGGCCTTCTCTTTCTCGTGTCGGCCTTGTTCGCTCTCAGCAGCAAAGCTGAAGCAGCGTTTTACACACACAGGCTGCAGCAGGGTCACGCACTCTGCTCTGCCTTCACACTCTGTCAGTGTGTGTGTGTGTGTGTGTGTGACCCACTGATTCAGCACTTGTCTCCATTCACAGCGTTGTTCAGTTAGATTGTTCAGTTTGTCAGCTGAGCCAGCCCTTCCCTCTGCCCCACTCTGGCTGTTTGTCTCACTTTGTTGATCGCTCCACTGTGTGTGTGTGTTACTGTGTGTTACTGTGTGTATGTGTGTTACTGTGTGTGTTACTGTGTGTATGTGTAACTGTGTGTGTTACTGTGTGTGTTA
>NW_007578807.1:10672-14984 GCF_000690725.1 Stegastes partitus | reverse complement strand
TGTGTGTGTGTGTGTGTGTGTGTGTGTGTGTGTGTGTGTGTGTGTGTGTGTGCGACTCACAGCTTTCTCTTCAGGCCCACCGTGCTGGGTGTGTTGGACTGCATCTGGCTGAACAGAAACTGGATCAGCTGGCAAAGAGAGAGAAAGCACAGCATGACTCAGCATCCTGACCCGGTGTCACACACACACACACACACACACACACACACACACAGAAGTCACACACATGGCGCCATGTTTCCCTTCTTGAAGCACAAGGCAGGGAAAGCCGGGTTTGGACTGAAGGGGCCCAGCTGGAGGCTTGTTTCCTCGTTACAGGACAGAACACATGAGGCAGGGTTGGGTTCTGTTGGTGTCATGGTGGGTTCTGTGTGGTCTGATCCATGAACACAGCTGACTGATCAATAATACGTCTAATGAACAGAAACGCCTGCGTGCTGCTCTTTCATGAGCTTCTCTCACTTTAACCCAAACATCAGAGAATAAAAAGAACCTTTAGTGTAAAACACAAAGCAGTAAAACTAATCAGAACAGAACCGCCACCTTCCATCTGGGTCATCATTCCTATCATTCATTTTCTTATTAAAGTCCAGTCATTGAACAAACCCCTAAAAGTCATCTATGTATCTGAAGGACATACTTTGAAGCTCTTCTCTGTTGATAGTAATCCCTCACCACCTTAAAGCGGCCCAGATGTGACACTAAACCTCTGGCTCGCTCTGCATTCACTCGCTGCAGCTCAGCACACCAGCTCACCTTCAGTACGACCACTCTACACTATGACAGGCTGTGGTGTTGGACTGATTCAGCTGATCTGATCTGGAGCATTTTGTGTAGTTGAGTTTATTAAGAACGGCGCCGACCTGCAGCAGCATCTAAACGTGTTAAAATCTGACGGCTGTCACGTTTTCAGGCAATAATCTGATGGATAAACACAGTCAGCATGTTCTGAACTAAAGATGCTGTGGAAGCGCTGAGGCTCCTCGCTGTAGTCCGGTGAGACACTCAGCAGAGTGGGCAGCACCGCTGATGACACCAGCGTCTCATCATCGATGTGAAGGATCGCAGCAAAACGTTTGCAATGAAAAACCTACTTGAGAAAAAACAGGATTCAGCAAAATGACTTAAAGGTAAAAAGTAATCAGCTCGTTACAGACAAGCTGCAGAAACACACGGACTGACCTTGTTCATGACCTTCTGCTGCTGGGTGTGGTTCTGTCTCAGCGACACCACCTCCCTCCACAGAACCTCGTTCTGCCTGCAAACAGCACGAGATCAGAGAATCAAAGAGATGCTTGGCAGGACTTCTGTGTTCTGACTTCTTCTGAAATTTGCCTCAACATCATCTGATTAAAAGTCTGAGCAAAGCCAGCAGCCCTCAAGTAGTTTTATATCAAATAATACAAAATTGGTGAAAGTGTTACAAACAGTCCTTCTGCCTTCAGATTTAGGGTAGAAAATGTCTCAGTGGACCCACGTTTGTTCTCCTTCCTAAATATTAAAGCACATCTCACTGCTCTCCACGTCTGTCCCCATCAGCTCCGGTGCTAACTTCAGGTTCTGGTGGGTTTTTAGTGCAGCCCTCTCCTTCTCAGCCAGCGCTGAAGCCTTACGTGGTCACCCTTCATCACATCTGTTTAGTGCATAACAACCTTTTTCATTTGTTCTCTGTGTCAGACGGCATCACAAAGGATCTCAGAGCCAGTGAGACGTTCCTCTTCCTGTTTGGTTAGCTGCTACAGAGAGCACAGCTGTTTGAGGAGAACTCAGAAGGTCCACACAAGATGTCTGACTTTTAGAGCTGGACAGGTTCTTCTGGCTGGTCTCACAGTGTGAACGTAGATTCACATGATCTGGCTGCTAATCGCACCACCTGGCTGATTCCAGGTGAGCTACTCAGGAGCACCATCAGAGGACTTGGTGCCTCAGAGCCGTCCCAGACTGGATCTGTGGAGGCTGCTGGTGGTCTGACAGGCTGCCTGCAGCATGGAGATGTGTCCAGAACTCTAAATGTAATGGAAGTGGCAGCTTGGTGCAGAACTGGAGAGCATCTGAACGTTAGCTCTGTTGTAGCTGCAGCACATCGATGCTTGATGCATCTGAGCGACTGAAATGAATGAAACAGAATCCGTTTATTTGCTAACTTGCAGTCTGTAGCTACAGCCGATGCTAACTCAAGTGCTTTTGCTTGTGAGAATCAGAATCGGGCAGCGTTTGCTCGAACCAAAAATGGCTGTGGGCATTGTGTTCCTACATGTGCAGGACAGTCCCCATCACCCGCAAACACACCGAAACATTTAAAATCAGTGGAGCTCCCCTTTAATGTATGAACACTAGTGGCCTGTGTTGAATATCACAGTAGTTTTAGAGTTAGCTCCTCTGTACACGATTCTGATGCTAACTAGGAGACTATCGTAGACCTGGAATCATTTCTGCTCCTTCAGCATGAGGAGGCACGTCGAGCTGCAACCATTAATCAACACTTAAATCAATCACCAGCAATCAATTCACTGGTTTCAGATGAAATTCAGAAAAAAATGCATGTCATCAAGCTGTAGACCAGATGTTTGAGGATCATCCTGGCCTTTAGAAAACACTGACTGATTTAATAGACCCAACAACTGAGTGAACATAGTTGGACAGACTGTCTGATGATTAAACTAATCATCAGCTGTCATTTCCCTGAATGTAGAAACACAAACACGCCCATCGTGCTTCGACACTGAAGCCAAAGTCACAGTTTCGTACAGTTTTAAATGACAAAGTGCGAAACACGGACTCCTGTGGTGGAGCACTGTCCACGCCTCCATGGCCGTGCACCTGCACGTGCACACGTGTGCTCATCCTTTCTAAGAATGTTGTCGGCGTGCATGTGTGTGTGTCAGTCAGGTGAGCAGGTGAACATTCTCTCCTCTCATTAGCAACAATACGGAGCACAAAGCGCCGGCTGCACACAATGGACACATGGCAGCTATTTTCAGCAACAATAGCCTCCAGAGAAAAGTGGCTCCATGCACTGGTTGTTCAAAGTTAGTCAGAGGAATAAAGGTTGCTCACATTAAGAGCTGCAAATATGGTTAAAGCAGGGTGGGGGGCTGACAGTCTGGAAACTGTAAAGCATCGTGACGAAGCTCAAATGAACACGTTTTTATTTGCATGTAAGCTCACAGGTTGTATTCAGATATAAAGCAGTCATTCAGGGGACAGTTTAACTTTTAAATCAAATGATTTGCTTGTCAAAGTATTTCCAGCCAGAACGCGTGTCTGATGAAACAGAACAAGCAGCGTGACATGTCAAACGGACCGGGCCAGTGGATGCTACCACGTTGGCACTGTGGCCAAACTAAACTGTACTTCACACAACCTGCTGGCTGTCAGAAAGCAGCCTCGCGTTCAAGCTGTGTGAGCGGCTTTGTTGGTGAGAGCTCATTGTTTCAGGTGCCAGCAGACACAGAACATAGGATCCAGTTTGTCCAGCAACAGATTAGAGCCTTTAAAAGCTTCTCACATAGCAAAGCGGTGCAGAGACTCACAAAAAGCTACAACAGGACTATAAAAATCTGGGAGGTTATCCCTATATCTTCATTATAATGCAAAGTAAATGACAGAACTAGAGACTGCACTACAGATCATCTATCAGCAACACGATGTGTGCAGTCGTAGTTTAATTGGTACACATGCTGTCCGTCTCACTCAGCCTTCAGCACAGCACACAGGAGGCCAGTAATAACGTCCACGTGTGATACTCAGAGACCAGCCGGTTAGGTTTAGGAGGTTCAGGCTAGCCCTCACCCCTCCTGTGTGTCGTTTTATAGGATGCAATTCAGCACCAGCATGTATTAATCTTGGTCTCAAACCAGATTTTCGGCCCTTGTGCAGGCCCTCCGGACTGTGTCAGATACAGGACCTAAACAATGAACTAAATAACGTCCAACCAAATGCCAGGTGGTTGGTTCCAGCCTTCATCAGAACTATCATGGACTGCTTTAGTCCTGTTCAGATGGACGCTGGGCTACGGACACGGGGACCAGTACTTGGCTTTGATGCTAGTTGCTCTCCCAGTTCAGCAGGACGTTGCACCAGTTAGGACTTCATGTCCTCATGATACTGCAGTAAGTTCACACGGGGAGCTTCACACGCTTCATGAATAGAGACCATGTGACCTGATGTCCACACGAGCTCTACGTTAAACTGTTGATCCACTGAACCCAGATCAGGTCAACACAAAACCTGAAAACACAGGAACTGCAGTGAAGGGAGGCCGACGTACTGCACACACACACACACACACACACACACACACACACACACA
>NW_007578807.1:6621-10217 GCF_000690725.1 Stegastes partitus | reverse complement strand
AACACACACACTGGTGCACTCACTGCTTCATGTCCTGCATCTGACACTCCATGTTGTCCTGCTGCGTTCTGAGGAGCTGAACCTCATACAGCAGCTTGCTGAGGTCCTCCTGACGGACTTTGGTCTCCTCACTCTTCACTATGGACACCTGCGAACACAAAGTGAAGCCGAACTCTGGAGATAATGTTCCCACAAAGGACACAGAACCACCAGCTCCTCTTCTGTCAGCAGAGCTATTCAGAGGTACTGGCTGTCCCCAGAGGTGGGTTCTCAGGACTTTGGTGGTTTCCTGACTTCCACCATCAGATGGATTCTGTTTCTGAGTGAACTGTGCTGACAGCTATTTATTGTAGTCCTGTCACATTTGGCTCAGACATTTGGTGATCCCGTTTTCATCAACGCTCCATTTAGAACCTGAACGTCTCACCAACTATCTGCTTACAGCGAGCTGCTGGTGTTTAGTGCAAACCACAAACTACACGTGCTGATGTCTGCAGGAACAACATCTGCTCAGCGGCCCCACGTCAGCGCTAGCAGGCTGACTCTGTGTTCAGGTCGAAGCTCTGCTGTCATCACGTCAGTTCTGCTCAACGTTCCACGAACCTCTGCAGCTCAGGTCAGAACCTCATCTAACATTTCTTCATACGTCTTTATGACGGCGTGAAACGTGTTTACTGTCATTACTGTAAGACAAACTGCATCCAGTATAGAGCATCCAGACTAGTGACGACATTCTATATCATATATACACATTAAGTGCATTGAACTGATCCATGTCGACCACGTTTAAGCTTCCAGTGCAGAAAGAAATCCGCTTTGTTTTTGCATTGATGACAGCATTCTAGCAGGCTGAAAAGAAGGTTTAAATAAAGAGGTTTCTGACTTCCAGAGCTGTTTTTTGCATTGAAACTGACACTGAAATCTGAAGCAGTTCTCACTGGACTGTGTTTCTGGATTTTCTCTTCTACAGGTGGAACAACCTGGTTCCGTTCAGCTCTTTAGATGATTGTAGTGACCAAGCCACCAGCAAGGCTGTAGCCTCGTATTCCTGTGAGTGACTTTATGGTTTCAGTCATCATAAGTAAAACTGGCTTGACCTGATGAAACATACTTTCTGAGTTTTGTCTGGTTGCTGGTGGACCATTCACATGCTTCAGTCGCCCTAACCCTGCACTCAGGCCATCCTCCAGCACAACAGGACGGAGCTGCTCTTCATCACACTTTCTACTCAGTTAGTCGTTGAGATGTTGGTTCATCTCCATACCTTCCTCTTGATGTGTTCCAGCATGTGTTCATGTCCCTGCAGGAAGTACAGATGCTGGAACTCAGTGTCGTCTCTCTCAGGCTTCACCAGACCGCTCTGCTCGATGTTCACCACTTTACGGAAACCGTCTAGAAGAGCAAACACCAAGACAGAAGAAATAAACTCTGGAATAAAGACAGGACAAGACACTGACGGAGATCAGAGGAGAAGAGGAGGGTACGTACACATGTTGAGCTGTCGGACAAAGCTCGCCATGTTGTTGTGTTTGAAGTACTTTGGCAGAACCTCCTTGGCGAAGCGTCCCTGGTCAAACACATGGAAACTGGTCCCGGTCTAGGACAGAGAGCGGAGTGAGGGATGGAGAGTTAGCTTACATGAATGTCACCCACTGTGGAGAGAGAATGGAAGTATTTAACAGATTAGAGCGCTGATCCAGAATCAGTCAGAAGATGTGTTTGGTTGATATGAGTGTTTCCTGTCCAGCTGTTAGTTTGATCATCATCTTGTATTATATGTTTTATTAGTTAGTTGCAGGTGGTTCATTAGCTTTTCATTTAAAGAGAAATGAAAAAGATCCAGTTGATGCTGTTTAAACTCTGTAGTTTTTACAGGAAGCTGACATGAGCCTCCAGCACCTACACGGGTTCAGAACTGCTGCAGAAGACCAGAGAGACACCTGTTCAGATCTTCAATGATCATTGAACACACTGCTTCACATCCAGTGAGCGCCACAGAAAACATTCAAACAGGGAAGAAAAGAAAGAAACAAAGAGAAGCGCAACAGCTGCAAGCTGAGCAAACTGCTGAAGCTATAAGATAAGATAAGATAAGATAAGATAAGATAAGATAAGATAAGATAAGATAAGATAAGATAAGATAAGAGGTCAGCACCAGGTGTTCAGATGCTGCTCTGAGGTCTCAAGACAGAAACAAACGTCTCCAAATCCACCTGAAGTGAGCCTGATTCCATCTGTGCATTCATATACCTGCTGATATCAGACACCTGGCTTACGTTTCAGGGTGAGACTTAGTTCATGGTCACGTTGTTTGTTTGCTCAGGTGTGGTTTGAATGAGTGTGTGCATCACTGAACGAGAGCAGCCTGATGTGGTCCATACCTGGTCTATCAGCTATGAAGCTGATCCTGTTAGAACAGAGACGGGGACAGACTTAAGAGACATTGTGGTGACTGCTCAGACAACAGAAACCAAAAGAACAGCAATAATATCCCAGTCATTCTGTATTATATCCTGACAGCAAGTAGTTGAACTAAAGCAGGAACACTACAGCTGGACATGTGATCAAACCCGAGTTTATCAGTGAGAAAGTCCAAGACAACTGTTTTAAACACGTCTCACCACCAGCGGATAGAAGCTGCATGTGGAATAATGTCATCTGGATGGTGAAAGACGTTTTTCCTCACAGTCCAGGATGCTGTCATGAGCTGCCAGCTTCAGCTCAGTCAGCCAACAGACTCAGGGTTTGTCTCTGAGGAATGAGTCTCTCACTCGGGCTGCTTCGGAAACAGCATCGTGTGGAGTTTCCTGCCGACTCTATTTACAGCTGAAGAAAGTTAAGAAGCGCCCCTTAGTGTGACAGCTGAGCAGCTTAGACGACGCTTGTGAGGCGCTGCTGTTATCGTGTTTTCTGATAGGCTGACGTGGAACAGCTGACGCTGCGCTTTAACTGTAGACGTCGTGGGATTGGACAGCATCTGTTTCACTGAAACCACTTCACACCCAAGAAAGACGGAGTAAACAAATACAGCACAACATCTCTGTTTTATCGCCCTGTTTTATTTCCCTTTGGATACTGTATTGATCCCTTAAAGGGTCAATCTCTGCCACACTGAGGCTCTCCTGGAGCAGATGGGTTGGGAGGTCTTGCTCATGGTCCAGGCAGCAGTAGCCTGGTGGTTCTGGGACTGAAACCCTCAACCTTCTGACCAGTAGTCCAAAGCCTTCAGCACCACCCGTCTACTATCCCAACGGTGTTATCAAAGTGTAGTTATAAGCTGATGTCTCACATTAAAGGATAAATTCATTGAGTTATTTCACAAATAAAGTGAATCAGAGCCGACCTGCGTTCTAGACGCAGCCACATGTCCTCAGAGGCCAGATGTAAGGAGCTAACCATGACAGACACAATAAAAACTATGACTGGAGTTGGTTGATCACGTTACAATGGAAAACAAACTTTCTTTGATTTCTGTATTTTATGTAGCCTGCATGTTGCATGACCTGTAACTTCCTTCATTTAAATCCAGACAAACTGAGGTTCTTGTATTTGGCCCTGAACACCTCAGAAACTCACTATCTGTCCAGATAGTTACT
>NW_007578807.1:0-5546 GCF_000690725.1 Stegastes partitus | reverse complement strand
TGTGAAGCGCTATGAGATGACTGTTGTTGTAAATATGCGCTATACAAATAAAATTGAATTGAATCCTGATACTAGACTCAGTTTGATTCACAGAGTCAGCCTCACAAAGAGAATATACACATGCTGCCCTGTAGGCTCATTTGGCATCTCTGAACCAATGGCCGGGTCCAACTCCACCGTACTTTTACTGATCAGATGGCCACTGTCTCAGATGAAACCATTTACTGATCATAAAGTCTGGCTGTGGCATCACCGCGACCAGTCGTAGCTGTTGTCTTTCAGGAAGAAGACCTGCGACTGGAAACAAGAGTGTAAACAAACATGGCTGTCTTAGGCTTGTATAAAACCTAAGAAAAGAAAGAAAGAAAGACAAACGTAGACCTGTGTGTAGCTCTCACTAACCTTAAAGCCTACATACGTCCCATAGAGGCTCTGTACTCCTATTGGTCAGTGCTGGACACACTGTAGAAACTGTCAACCCATGGAAGATCAGGTAAAACCAAAAAAGTCTTTTTGTGAGACGTCACTAGCACAAATAACCTCTTAGAGATTATTAGAATGGATTAGCTAGTTCTCTCCGGACTAGAGCCTTGCTGGTGTTGGATCTGCTCTCAGACGTACGTCGCTTTGGATAAAAGCGTCTGCTGAATGAAACTGTAGAGATGTCGAAGACAGCAAAGTGTGCTGGTTGCTAATCAAGTCAGATATGACACACTGTGAGATAAAACACTGAACCTGATCCCCGACACCTTCTAGGTGGGACGGATCTCAGCACAACACGCCACAAGAAAGAATATTGAGCTGAACTTCCACTCAACAAAGAATCCCAAGTCCCCTGAAATGCAACTAAGAAGAACAAGCCTCAGAACTGATGGACGGTTAGGTCACGACAAAAGTCAAGTGTAAACAGATCAGGGAGGAGAGACGGTGGAAGCCAAAGTCCACAAGTGTTTAGAGATTTCTGTGGGTCAGTTAGTCAGCGATACGGAGCCCATACCCGTGTGCTGAGGCCTGTCTTTGGTGTCATTGGTACATGTGGTAGTTTAGATTTTGAAAAAGACAAAGAGGTATTAAAGATGCATGAATGTACCGATACCTCGTATTCTAGGCTAACGTCTTTGCTCGAATTTATTCTTCTCATACCGTCGACTTGCTGAGTTTAACAAAAACATGTTTGTTTGGAGTCTGAGTAGCTCTGACAGCCTTCCTCATATCTTGATATGCAGAATTTCTTCTTTTTTTGTTGTGAAATACAAAACTGCTGTTTTTTTTTGCAGTGATGTCTGACTTTCTGATCAGAGTAGACGATAAACTCTGGTAAACTAACTGTGAACTGTAACAGCAACTATACTGTTGCAGGGTTTCACAGATGGACATGCCTTCAGGTGGTGACTACATGTGTGCCATTACTGGAAGAGGACTGACTCACAGTGCTCCAGCAGATGAGGTGGTTGGTGTCTGGGTCCTCCACCAGCGTCCACAGCTTGGTGAGGAAGGCTGGAACGTTGCTGGCGTAGCTGCCGTCTACGCCCACGGCTCCTGGAGACTCCTGCATGCTGACACCTGTCCGCGTCCAACAAACCAAATGTGCGTATATGTGTGTGTATATGTGTGTTTGTGTAGATATTCAGGCTCCCAGACTAGTCCATGTTTCAGAAACTCCACTCCTGAAGATCCTTTACTGATAATCCCAGGTCTGCCTCAGTGTCTTCGATTCCATCTCAGCCGTCCAGCCGTCCCTGACGACACAAACTCTTGTTTTCTTCGGTTTCTCTTCTCTTCTCTTTTATGGCTCTTTCACTTTCTTTTCTCTTTCGCTGCCCTGTTCGTGTCCCTCGCTGTCCACCGCTCATCCAACTGAATGTCACCACAGAAGGTCCATGTCAGCACACACACTCTCACAATTCAAGCCCACCTCCCCCTCTACCCCGGCCTCCCGCTGACAATCAACAGACCGCCCAGTAAAACAATACAGCATCCACACAAAGGCCTCCATAATGCACCACTGTCCCTCCATCAAAAGGCCAAAGTGAATAGAGCAGAACGCTGAATGTCAGGCAGGAGAGACGAGTCCTGACTGATTCCTGAGCATCGCTACAAATGTCTTGACACAGTGGACATATTAGACTGTTTATGCACAGCAGCTAAACATACCGACCGTCTTTGGAGCCAAATTCAATCATGAACAGACATCTGAGCATCTCATAGGCTAAAGCTGAGCAGTGACCCATACAGGAGGATCTACACCTGCTCTCTCGTCTCCAGAGGCTGGATCCTGCCCACTGTGGTCATTAACTTCCTTTAGCACCACCATCAGGTCAAATTTTCCGCTCGAACACAAGAAATGTCGACATCCAATGTGCAGGTTCCTTTATTCATGATTCACGCTTCCCAGAGGATGACTGCTGTCGGTTCTGGACCTTCCGTCCTTCACTGTGGTGACTCACTCACACCTTTACGTCCAGCACAGACTGAAGAAACAAATCATCATTAAATCTGCATTTACAGCTTTGTTGGACCCCATTCTGCTCATGACCAGATGGTCAGAGCCCAACATCAGGCTGAAGGTCTGTGTGATCAGTTGGAACAGAACTGATCACACAGAGCTTGGATTTACTGTAAGCTCTGCTGTTTAACCTCAGGGGCTCCGTACACACACGACATTCTGGCTTCATTTATTCCTAAAGTTTTGCACATTGATTCAGGTTGCTTGTTACGTTGTGGATTGTTATTTCTGACCTTTTCAGTACTTTGTCATCATTCCATCATCAGTTTCAGCACTTTGTTATATTTTTATGTCTAACGTTTAGCTTTGACAGCGTCCACTTTCACAGCCCCTTTGACTCAGTAATTGTGGTTTAGTTGCATCAAATGTCTCACCTCTGACCTTAATCCTAACCCTGAATCATTTGACACGTTATCCTGATGCAGAAAGCTTCAGATGTGTGGACATAAGATTGGTTTCATCCGCTAAAGGCCAGTTTCAGGGGATGTAAAACCGTTTTTGCTGCCAAAGCTCCAAGTGTTTGGCCTCAGACCTCAGCAGGCATCACCGACGGGAAACTGGTGTTTCCAGAAATGTGCCAACAACAGTGACTGTTCTCATGTCATGGGAGCAAGATGAAGGCCGGGAGGTGAGCAGAGTCACGCTTCAAGTGTTTCCTAAAGTTTCTCTTCAGTTGTTGATTAAAGTGCTAAAAACTGCTCTGTGTATCAAAACTACGTATTTAGATGAAAATCAAACCTCTTCCTGCCCTAAAAGGCTCAGATACAACAGAACACCGTTGCTGCCTCCACAATGTGCAGATCGATCCATGAATCGGTCTCTGCCGTTACCTTCACCGCCCTCTGCTACCGGCTGCAGCTCAAGCACATCGTGGTGAACGGTAAACGGACCGCACTTACATATCTCACCTACGGGTCTCCTCAGACACCGCAAAACAACTTCAGCAATACCTGCTGAACTGGAAACTGATCGTGAAAGAAAATAAAGATGCCGAAAGGCTTTAAAGCTGACAGAGTTGTTTTTCAGGTTTGTTACGTATGAAATCCTGGAAATCTGAATCATCACTGACTGCAGTTTTCAAGGAGGAGACGCTCAGCCGTGGCCTCGACTGGTCTTCACTGCTGCGTCCTACATGTGACTGTGGACGTAGTGATGAAGTGCAGAAACTCAACCTGAGGGGGCGCTACTCTACAACAGGATAAAGAGCTGTTTTTCACTAACAGACAAGAAAAGCACAAGCAGCTCCCACTCACACATCCAGCAGACGCATTAACTTGAAATAAGATGATCTGAAGTTAAACTCTTGTGTTTTATTTGTGAACAGTTCGTTCTGCAGCGTAAATCCATCGTGTGCTTCTTTATCAGAAGGACCTTTGTCCTGAGAGTTGCTGCATCGTAGCTCTTCAGGCCGTTCCTCTGAGCTGGACCTTCATGCGATAAGGTCTGGGGGTTTGAGTCGTCCCAAAAACTTTAGTGTAGTCTGGTTCTCCTGCATCTTCAGGCCAGATGAACTTGAACCTCCTCAGCAGAGTCACCATGAAGAGGAAGACCTCCATACGAGCCAGAGCCTCTCCGAGACACATCCGAGGACCTGAGGTTGAAAATATCCACAAAACTTGTGTTACAAATGCTTGACATGTAGCATCTACTAGTACGTCTGGGTCTACTTGAGTGAAGTCCATTTCACAAACCCGCAGAGAAAGGCATGAAGGCCTCTGGTTTGACAAACTCTCCCTGGTCATTGAGGAAGTTTTCAGGGTTGAATTCATGAGGGTATTTCCACTGTCCCTCCTCGCTCAGCACTGACGACAGGTTGGGGATGACAGTGGTTCCCTGAAGAACACAAAAGGATGAATCTCTCTCCACAAAGATCCAACAATGATGTGAAGATGTGTGTAAAACTGCCCTCAAAACATATTTCAGTTCTGTCATCCAGTAACCCAGAAGCCACGTACCCTGGGGATGGAGTATCCCATCAGCTCTGTGTCTTTGGTGGTCTTGTGGAAAACAGCGAGGGGAGCAGTGTCAGCCAACCTCTGGAGCTCGTGAATCACAGCCTGCATGACAGAGATGTTTTACAGCATCACACCGTACCACTGTAGCGTCTAAGGAATAGAACATCACACTCTGGGATGACATGCTGCTGAAGCCTACATAGAGTCTGAATGAAGGATCCATTTACCTGCACGTAGGGCATCTGGTGCCTGTCTTCAAAACTCACTTCATCCTTCCCATCCAGAACTTTGTCTATTTCCTGTTGGCAGCGCTCTGAGAAGCACAGAGACAAAGACGTGAGAGGTGAAGAGAGAACAGAAGGAGAAGAGCTCAAGACATGCACGAGACGATGGGTCGCTGAAGCCAGGCGTTTAAAAAGCTCCACCTGCTCCCACAGGAGGCCCACAATGGAGGCAGTCGTTGTTGCATCTCTTTGTGGTCGTGCTGAGTATAAGAAATCTGTAAAAGACTCTGGACTCCGATCCCGTAAAGGCCTGTTCGGCAATCCTGCCATGAAGCTCTGTCTGGGTTTATGTGCTACGGAAGATATCAATCGATCTCCCTGCGGCAAAATGCAACGTGGCATTCTGTGTGTCATCACAATCACTGGGATCCTTTGGCTGGGAAGCACGACTCTCTGTACAAAATGTCACGTCAATCCATCCACCAGGTGCTGACAGACGTCATTCTGCAGCAAAGGCCGATGGACTGATCCTCAACGCTAACATGGCTAAAAAGAAAAGACAGATGGTAGATAAACGTACCCTGGGTCTCTGGATAGTTCATCAGATAGAAGAAGGCGTTGAGCAAGGAGTTGGCGGTTGTGTCGGTTCCAGCAAAGTGGAGATCCAAGAGAAAGGCACAAAGCTGGTCTTCGGAGAACAAAGAGCCGTCGTTTCCCCTCTTGGCCGGTGGACGAGAGACAAAGAAAGTCAGATCCCTGTTGTCATCACACATCTCAGCTACAACATCTCACTCACCTTGTCCATCTCATCCAGGTAGCAGTCTATGAAATGTCGCGGTTTACCAGGAACTCTGGTCTTTT
>NW_007578806.1:193962-244721 GCF_000690725.1 Stegastes partitus | reverse complement strand
AAGAATGTGGAAGTTATTTGCTGAAGGATGTGCAAAATCTCACTGTATGTAGTATGGGATTCTTGCATCAGATGTAAAATCTATAGAAATACACAGTTATGTAGTTTTCTTCCCAGTTATGCAATCTCAGCTTTATGATCTACTGTCTGGTAAGTTTATTTGGTCATAGGATAAAAAGTCTGTGAGTTCATTCGTGTTTTTATCCAGGCTTCAGAAGTGTTAAGTTAGCTGGCTGTAGCTATAGTAATCCCAGAAGTATACTAATTATTTCTTCAAAATAAAAAACATTGAAGCATTCAAACAATACGGGTGATGAGTGATTATCCCGCAAGTCGTTTTCAGCAGTTTTCATAGACAATTTTAATTTATCGTTGACCATCTCTGTGATCCTAAAAACAACTTGGTTAAACGTGAGAGTTGGTGTTTTATCTATTTCTGTCTTGTATCGTACTTTTATTTTGAAAAGTGCAGCCGGAAGACACAGTGTGCATGGTGTCTGCCTTGACTCTGGTCCTTCACATTAAAGGCTGCTGGAGGCTGGATTAGGATGAAGATTTAAGGAGTCACATGGACTCAACTTTCCAACTGGTGTCCAGTTGTTGTGCTCTGCTCAGTCACACACTCTGTGGGACGCTGCCTCACACTGTTGTGTCACTTTTTTTTTTTTTTTAATTTCTCAATTTTGTTTTCTTTTTATTTCGGCATTTTTTTCTGCCTTTCGTGGATTTGAAGTGCAGACACCGGTTGCCTCCCCCCCACCATGACCATGCTGCAGACTTCACACTTTGGCAACTGAAGCCCGTTTTGTGATGGGAAACTTTTGAACTGCTGAAGGACAAATTAGCTTTTTTTTATTTTTTATTTTTTAAGCCACACTCAGAATGACTGAGGAGAGCAGAAGTGAGCACAGAGCTGAAAGCGGGAAGGACTTGGAGAAGCAGCTCCGGTTACGAGTGTGCGTCCTGAGTGAACTTTCCAAGACTGAACGGGATTATGTTGGGACGCTAGAGTTTCTCTCGGTGAGTGTTGTGAACAGTTTATATACACTGAACAAAAAAAAGTGCAAATTTTACTAACATGAAGCTCCCATAATGAAACAACAACAAATAAACAAAAACAGGCAGCCTGCTTAGTATGCATGGTGCATCAGCCTGCAGAGCCAGAGCTCGTCCACTAAGTGTTAATAAGCTGTAAATAAAAGCCTGCATGCTGTTGTGTTGTGAGCAGGATGCCTAAACATAAGACTTAAGAAAGTTGTCTGTAATACAGCCTGAACCCATCCCACTGATGGACATGTTAACCTTTCGGATTGAGAGTGTGAAATTGGACGAGCAGTCACAAAGAGGCAGCTTTAGTTCCTGCACAGCCAGTGTGATGTTTAATCCTCTTCTCAGTCTGCTCATGGTGGTTTGTCCGGCAGTAGATGCACGCTAGAACATTTTGTCACCTCAAAATCAAATGTTTCCACACAAAACACCCTCTTTCTGCACCTTTAAGTGACCTCATTCTCAAATGATTTCCACACCTTCAGGTTAAAGTTTATCCGTCAGTATAACTTAACTGTCCTGTGCAGCATTTCCATCCAATAATGACCCCCACTTGCCACCCGGCAGAGAAAAAAAAAAAAAACAGTAGAGTGGGTTTTGCTGATTTCTCTGCCAACTTCTCATCGAATCCAGAAGGGTTGAGTTGTGCCAAAAACAGCACAGGTGGACTCGAATAAAAACCGCCAGAGCTGGCACTCAGCTGGCAACACATCTCCGGCCTCACACTGAGGTTAACACTCGGTTTCCTGCAATCCCAGGAGCCGTGCACTGTCAGTTTAATGGCATCACATAAAATGACACCTAAACTCAAGAGTGGAAAGTGGTAATTGTGTGCAACTGCTAATCAAGCATTCGCGGAGGATGTGAGAAGTCTGTGCGGCGAACACATGATGTAATCCCGTAGTGCTTATGTTTGACAGTCTGGGCTGTGGGATTGGATTCCTTCCACTATATTTTCAAATTCTCAGCAGCGATGGGAAACTTTGCGAGGGGGAAAGGTTGAGGGGGCACTGTGTTGTACATCCTTGAGAGCGCGATTTCCCAGACTACATGTATGAATGTGTGCGTCCAGATGTTTCCAATGGAGGACAGAGGGGATGGATCTCTATCTGGCCTCTCTTAGAAGAGGCATCACTGGAGAAATGTGTCCTCTGTCCTGGTGATGGGGGATTCTGGGGAATGCGGCCACCCCTCCTTTATCTCCCCCTGTAGTGCTGGAACTGGGATTCATTTCAGAGGTGACTGATCCTTACAAGGACTTTCTGTTCTGGCTGGGAATGTCGGGATGGAAACATCAGGCTGAGATCTAACAGTGAGGGATGGGTTAGTTGGTTTAGCTGTTGTAGCTGTTGGGGCTGAATGATGATAATGATGTAGAGACTGTAAAGTGACAGAGGAAGAGTCACTCTTATCTGCAGCTCTTTCTTCTGGGAGATCCTGGGGAGCATCGTGGAAGACACTCTGGAGGATCAAAGAGGACCCTGCTGCAGAGAGGGGTCACATTGAAGGCTTTCATCTGATCTCACACGTGCCCCCCCTCGCTTCCTCAACTGCCACACTAGAACCAGTTACAAACCACACCAGACTTTGTATGTCTAGAGGTCAAAATGGAGGACATCCAGACCCCCCCGATCACCTCGCTCTGCGACTCCCTGGTGGGATAATCCAAGGGAGTCGCAGCAGGGAGAGATGAGAAGACTGGATATTGCTGGAGGGCTGAAAGGGAAAAGGGTAGAGCAGATCACACGGTAGATATTGCCAGGAGGGTGTAAGGGTGAGTGGTAATGGGGGGGGAGGGTGGTCTCTGTGAGTGGCTGGGCTTGGTGCCTTCTCTTGTAAACCATATTTCCTGGAGGAGGAATTCCTCTGAGGTTAGGAAATGCTGGAGAACAATGAGACTCCGGTCAGTAGGCAAAGTTGAACTGAAGAGCAGAGATTGTTGCCGCTGATCCGTGGGACCTAAACACAAAACACCTCGCACATACTCTGTTGTTAAGGTAGTGGAAAACAACACAGAGAGCAAGGATGATTAGAGCGCTTTGTCCCAGGACAGTCTGAGCCCATTGTGTGGACCTACCTAACCTCTGCTGGGAAAATATGCAGATTGCATCTTCAAGGTGTCACTCCTGGAAAGTCTAACTTTGACTTTCTTGGTATTAAAACTCCACCTTTTACTCCTAATGTACTAAACTTCCACAGTAGTCTGACTGTGAGCGGGAGGCTCTAGGGAAGCTGGCTGAAATATCTCCTCCCTATCTTATATAATGAACAATTATAGCGGGAGATAGTGGGCGGTGGTGGACGCTGGTGTTTATCTTGGACAGCTACGAGCCAATAAAATGACAGTCATTCTTAGAAATGCCTCAATGAGAGGAACAAATCAAGACATAATGTAAACAGTCGCCCTAATGAGCTCTTTGCATCTCTGCATTTTTGTAGTCGCCCTGTCAAATGAAATACTTTGCTCAGACTCTGCCATCGATATAGAGACACTGAAAGCCATTTGCTCGCATGATAATCATTTCATAGAGAGAATGCAAGATGTTACAATGGGGGAAACCTTTCATGTCCTGATTCTGGAGGGAGAACTGAGCCACAAGTTAACTTAATATATTCCAAAGAGCTTTGCAGTGCATTAAGTGGTCCCTTAGCTGCTGCCTTTCTCCCCCAACAAAAGCCAGTGTAATGTGAGCGTAATGTTTAAAACATTTTTAATCCCCCGCACAAATTGAAATTACATAAAACTGGTTTTAGACATCGTAATGCTGCAAAGTCCCTACTTTTTGTCAATCTTTTTAAACTATTGGTCTTGAAGGGATGAAATTAAAGAAATGCTGTAAATTGCATGTATGTTTTGACATCTTTCAAATATGATTACCCTTGATACATGTCCTGAGCTTTATGTGGAAAAAAAACAAAAAGTGTTGGTCAACAAGCAGGTTGGCAATCACTTTAAATCGACGGTGGCTTTTCTGTGAAAATGACTGCGGGAAGTTGGAAAATCAAGCCTAATGGAGAAAGCAGTCACCGAGGAGCAGCGTTTACTGGCTCTTAGGAAGCCAGGTGTTCAAGTGAACCCTGTCCCTGTGTATTTGTATTTGGAGGTTCCACCTCTCTCCCTCTCTCAGGGTTTGGATTTGTTTACGTCTTAGCTGCGAGACTGACTTTGGCAGCGGCAGCCGGGTCAAGAAGTTTTCTTTTTTGCCTGTAACATTTGACCAGTGGGCAGTCCTGAACGAGGTCATGTCAAGGGGGGAGGTTCATATCCTCTGGGCAGACAGCTGATGACCCCAAAGGTCACAACCTCTTGTTCCTATCCCCTTTTCCTGTCTGTTAATCTGTAGATTTCATGCCAACATTTCAGCTCCCTCCTGTGTTCTACGTGATGGAAACAGGAACAGAAGATTCAGTTGGTCGGCGCATCCTGATCTGATGAAAAAAACAAAACAAAACACAGCAACAGAAATGTGTAAACAGTGACAACAAACTTTGAGTGTGTGTGTTCAGTATCAGGCTGTAGAGGGCTGTTGCTGGACAAAAACTACTGCCAGGTTTTCTTATCATCAGTTTTTTTTTTTTGTTGTGCTCTGGTAAGAATCTGCGGTTAAAAAAAAGCAAGTAAAATGAAGTCTTACTTTTAGTTTCTGTTGAATAATAAATGAAGGCAGATAGCTGTTTTACTGAGTCAGTGTTTTTAGGGGGTCTGAATCCAGAAATGTTAAAAGCTGTTGTCTGGATAAGCAAAAGTTGTGTCTGTGCTTATAGCCCCTTGTGCAGATTCAGCTAAGTTTTTTTTTAAAAATAACTCCATCAGATAAGGCAGGGCACATTCAACATGTGTGCTCACATGACGCTGCTGCGCTGGGATCGGGCAGTTATGAGACCGCAGGCGAGTGCTTAATGCAGACAGCCTGCCGATGGCCGTTTTCTGTTGCTTACATCAGTTTGTCTCTATAATGGGCTGCATTTTGCGATAAGAGATTCCACGGAGAGGCAATCTGCTGTTTCTACCCTGATTGCTCTCTTCTTTATTCCTTAATTACTTCCTCTTTTTTTTCAGAGCTGATGATCGCCCCATGGAGTAATTCTCTTACTCATTCCACACCTGCCTCTTATCCCCTCTACCCTTCTCATATGCCTCTTTTTTTTTTTTTTTTTTGTCCTGCTGCTCTTTCTTTCTTTCTTTTTTTTCCTCCCACCACTGTGTCTTAGAGAAAGGAGCTTTTGGATACTGTGTTGACAAAAGATGTACTTTCCCCACTCCTTTCTTCCTACATGAACGTTCATTATGACCCCTATTAGGCTCGAGCTGCATGTTTCCGTATCACCGAGCAGAATCTTGAACTTCCCACACGGGCCAAGTTAATTGAAGATCCGTCTTAATTTAGTCATATTCCAGGTACAAAGACACACACACACACACACACACACACACGCACACGCACACACACACACACACACACACACACACGCATACACAGAGGTTTCTAAGGGAGTAAGCAGAAAGAAAAGAAGGTGAGATGTTTTTCTCCTTGACTCTTTTTAATTGGATTTGGTCAGGCTCCGCTCTCAGAGAATACTGGCAGTTTCTCTCTTGTGTCTGTCCCCCTTGTGAGGCCCCTGAACTGATGAAGCGGCTCACTTGCATTTTAATTTCACACCGCCGCCGCCACCACCACACAGGCGGCCTACATTTTATATTATGTTTGCATAGATGTACCCCTCAATTCTGCACTTTTTTTTTTTTTTTTTTTAAATAATCTAAACTGATGATTATAAGTGCAAAAAGATCTCTCTCTGACTGGCCAGGCAGTCTTGTAGATGGCTATTTTGTGCCTTTTTATTTCAACGTGTGCATTATGAGTAGATGAATGATGTTTAAGACTCACTCTTAAAGCTAAATCTGTCTCTTAGTCAGCCTGAAGATGAATGATAACAAGGATTAGCTTGAAGACAACACAAGCTGCTCCTGGGGAGGTTTTTGCCTCAACTTTGAATTCCATATCAATTAAAACACTGAGCAGGATAATCCTTCATCTCCCTATTGAGCAGTGCTGCATTGGGAGCTGCTTTGTGTTTTGCATGCCATCCAATATGTTGTGCATTCAACTTTGAAAGAAAAAAAAAAAACTGGCAATTTACTAGATGTAGCAAATACCACAAATATTCGCTAGCATGCATTCCTACATTATGCCACATTGTAGAATTAGTGATGGTGATTGTTTACTGAAATCTGGATCTATGACTTCATTGATAACTGTTTGTTTTAGTCCTGCACACCTTCCCTCCGTCAGTGTAAATTCCCTCTAACAGGTTCTTACACTGGAGAGAGTTCTTTTGTCTCAGAGGCCATTTTTCAAGCAGGATTTCCTTCCTTCCTGGACCTCCCCGTCTTTACATTGTGCTGCGTGTTTCCTGCTTAAACACACATGCACACTCGTACACTTCCCCCCACCGAGGGGAAAGCAGCGTTGCGCTACAGATGCCCACTTGGCAACGCTAAGCTCCTCTGCATAGGCGGACGGGGCTGCAATAAGCCCTGTGCTGAATCCATTGAGCGGCTTCGGCTCGGGAGGTGGAGGTGGTGCTGTCCCTCTGCCCAGAGGAGAAGGCGGCCTTTGATTTGGCCAGTGCCAGCTGCCCGGTCACATGGCGCCTACGTGCGACAAGTAGAAGAGTGGCAGGGCTACGGTAGACACTTGTCAGGACGTTGAGGCTGTGTGACGGGGTCATCATTACAAGGGGGCTCTGTGTTTTAGCTGGCATGCTCTGCTGTGTTAAACACACACACACACACACACTTGCTCAGATCAGTATGCCTGCAGTGCAGAGTGTGCACCCTCAAACTTCTATCAGCGGTGCCATAATTTTGAATGACACTGTTGGGGGGGAAAAAAGAAAAAAAAAGCTGACAAAATGTTTCAGAATTATTTGTATGTTGCTCATTAGCCCAGTTAAGTAATCGGCAGTGAAAATTTAATTACAGACCACGTGATCTGATGTCATGAACTGTCTCACAAATTCTCTCTGCCTCACTGCCTGCTGCATTCTCTAATGTGATTTTGTCTTTTTTGATGAAGCGTCTAGACAGGCTCACATGTTTCCTCTGTGGTTTAAAGTCACACTTTCCATGTCATTCATGTCTCTGTCCGTCCTGCATGTCAGAATGTGTAGACTCGGAGCTGCCCAGTCAGACATGATGGGAAATTCCACTTCAGTCTAAATGATTTAATTAAGCATTTTGAAGAGAATTTGCTATTGAAGCTCTAACAGTTAGACAAGTATCTCTCTGTCTCTAAGCATCCTCTGTCTGCAGACATTCTTTCGGTCTCTTGTTCTTTCTTTTGGAAACTATTTGTCTCTAGTACTAGTGACCTGACCTTGTTTGAATAGAGCTCTACTTTCCGCCTTTTCTGCCTTCTAGTCTGGAGTCGTCAGCCTGTAAAATAATGTAGGAACAAAACTTCTACCATATCATAATGAATAAATAAATGATTAAATAATGATGACAAAATGGTAACGACGAATAGTAAGTAGGTCTATACTGGTCCGATGCAGCCATGTTGGCATAGCGCCTCCTGCTCTGGTCATTCACAGACAAAAAGAAGCTGTGATGAGCAGAACCCTAGCAGGAGGGGGTGTTTGTACGGGTGGGCACACTCTCAACAGTCCTACTTTGGGAGAATGAGCGTCTGGCAGGGTAGTTGTTCATTTCTCCATTGACAGTGTCCGGTTCTGTCATGTGTGAGAGAAGCTGACACTGCAGGTTTCGTTTTTTTCTCGCCAGTCCTGCCGAAATAGATGGGGGGGGGGGGTTTAGCCTCCCACAGATGGTGCACAAGTAATCAGACGGTCAGACGGTAATCTGATGAACAGTCGGGATGTGTGACAGTCACGCTTGGGAATGCGCCACAGATTGGGGAAACTGACAATTCTGCTTAGTCATCTCGGAGATCAATACTGGTGTGTGGCTCCTTCGGGAATTGCCAGCAATCAGTGGGTGATGGTTTGCTTGGCTGCACATGGTGAATTGGGGGCTTGGTCTCTAAACTCTCATCTTCTGGAGGGTAATCTCTCCACCTAATATCCAATTTCACAATTGAAAAGATTGTCCTAATATGTTAAAGATGCCTTCCCCCTTATAGCGCCATGATGGATGGAATTGAACACAGCCTGTCAGGCGTTCAGTTTAACGGACGGGGCCGCGGCCGTCGTTTTCTGCTCAGTCACTCCAGCGTCAAGTGTGCAAGCGGCTCACTGGGGCTCAGGCGCAGACATTGGACACAGACATATTCATTAGATGAATTGCTTCATTCCAGCTGTTTATGAATGTATTGGGTGCCAGGGTCAGTGGAAGGACAGCAGTAACATCAAAGAGAAGAATTCCTAACTTTCACAGACAATACCGAGTCCTTGGAGAAGCCTCAAAGCACATTGCTTGTTTGTCTTGTTTTTAGTTTTCTACGCAATTCTCACAAGACAGTCATGTTCTGAAATGATAAACTTTTAAATTTTATTCCAGTCACTTTCTCTTCTTGGCTCTCTCATGACAGGGACACACATTGTATGTTGCCAAGAAAGTGTCAGATCCCTCCTTCTGCAATAAGTGCTCTTACAGACATCCTGAATTTTAAATTAACACAAATGTTCCACAGACAAATGGGCTATTGTTCAGCAGAAGATGCTGTGAAATGACTCCTCACTATGTTCTCCATTGTTCATTAAAACAAGTCATTGAGCTGTGCGGATGAGCCTTAATAGCCACTCCCAAGATGGACGTATTAATACAACTGGATGTCTGTTTGGCGCCTGTTACATTCCCTGAAAGAAACAGGTCTGTTTGGCAAAAACTAATCAGAGGGCTGATGAGATGGCAAGCCCGGGATGAGTCTTGGAGGTGTCACTGGGACCTGTGGAAGGCAGGAGGGGCATTGGTTTATAGGAAGGGATCACTACAAAGAACCTTTTCTCTCTTTTCGGATGTCCCCCAGTGTGCTCTCGGCACCAGAGACTGTTTGTCTCTGGTCAGTACTCAGGGGAAGTTCAGTTTTTTGCTTGCCAGGAATTCGGTGTGTGTGCATAGGTGTGTGTATGGGAGGCCTCTGTGCAGGAGATTTAACCCTGTGATGTTGAAATCCGGTTTAAGAGCAGCTCCTCTGTGCAGGAAGCATAGTAAAGGCACCATATCCTCCCCACAGAGTTGCCATGTTAAGAAGAAGGCTAAACAAGGTTCTCTTTTCTTCCCTTCTTCCTTTCCCTCTGTACTTCCTTCCCTATCTGTTTATTCTGTCCGCCTCCTCCCTTTTCTATCTCCGCTCTCTCACCAGCGCAGCACATTCTCGGATACTCAGGTACTCTGAGAGGTTGTGTGATGGTTGCACACCTGTTACCTGGTGTCCTTTAACACACTTTTGTCACTGTCTGAGGAGAGACTATATGACAAAGAAATACACACACATACAGTATTTGAAAACACTGCTATGTTAATGAGCAAAAGCTTCACAGTCTGGTGATTCACTCCAGTGGGCTTTGTCATGTGGAAATTGTTGTTTGTGTGTCCGTCTCCAGCTTTGAATAAGCCTTTGTCTCGTCTTTTTTTATTTGTTAACAAGAGAGGATTCCTTCATGGTGATGCTGGACTGTGATAAATTGATTACCTGTACAAGTGCACGGCGATGTCCTTATAGATTTTCTTTTTTTTTTTTTTTTGCAGCAACGTTGTAAAAAGTGTGAAACAAATTGCATATATGGGTTGTTTATTTGCATTTTTCTTCCTCCGGGTAAGACTCCAAAGCAAATCAGTGAATTGTGAGTGGACAGAAATTTGAATAGTCAGCAACACATTTGAACCAAAACTCTGGCAATGTAGCAGTTGTTTTAAAATTGTACAGACAGATGTGCTGTTCCATTTAATAACGTCTTTTAGTGAAGCTGCGTCACCGCTTTTAATTTTAGGAAGAGGACGGTGTTCTACATTTGAACCTATTTATCCACAAGGGCCGAAAATGGTTGTTTTGCATGTAATAGATCAAACACACCCCGTGTTCCTGCCCACTCTTCCAATGGTTCTAACTTGAATGCATAAACAGATGTTTGAGGCTAGCTTTGTACTTGATTCAAACTAATTTCTGCAGCATGGGAGCAGCCAGATAGCTTTTTCAGCCTTTCTAATCAAAGCAACTTGTTGCTTTGTTTTGCTCCTTTGGATCTGGTTAGCACTCTGTTCCTCTCAGGAGGGAGGGTTTTGTATTCCCATCACAGCCTGTTCTGCTGGGTTTAACAAGACTGTCTGTGTAACATGCTGAGCGACAGGCATTTTCTTCCTTTTTTTCCCCCATTCTCTTGTACATTCTCTGACACAAGTGCATGCTTCTGAAAAATACTGTACACACACTTTATTTTGAAACTCAAGAATGTCCATCATTGTCCTCTTGTTATGTCATTTTTTCAGTTTACTCGGCCTCTGTTTTTGCCAAACTCCTCTCGTGTGATTCATTTGTTTCATTGACAAAGAGATAAACATACACAGGGGGAGTGGCTTGTCTTCCGCTGATTGTATCTTTCCAGTCTGGTGAAGAGATTCCGGGGGGGAGAGCATTGCATAATATCCATTCACAAGTGTCCTAAACTAAGCTGGTTCTCCGGCCCGTCTGTTTACCCGCCTCCTCCTCCTTTACTATATGACACTCAAGTCCACAGGATGCAGGGTGTAATTTCAGCAGCCCGACACCTGAACAGAAAACATATTTCAGCAAACAGTAGTTATTGAGTGAGCTGTCAGTCATGTGAAATTGAGGCAGTTTTCTGCTCTGTCCAAGTCTGTAATAGAAACGTCTGTGATTTGACCTGCAGATCAGCAAACTCAACCTGATATCAGTTTCCTGCTTGCAATTTCAGCGTGACAGTTAAAGTCAAGTTATTACAATTTATTTTTTTTTCCTCCCAAAATCTGAGCATTACTGTGTGATGCACTCCAGTCATGATTTCCACTACCATGTCTTTGTAGCCCGCAGTATGTGGTCCTTTGTTGATTAATGGCATGTAGGGCCACATGCAGTGATTGGACTAATCTATTCATCACACCCATCTGCTCTGTGGAATAATGAAAACTTTAATGGGGTTTTAATGTGTAGTCCTCCCTTAGCAATCAGAGCGACAATCCAGGTGATTATACCTGGGCCTCGGGGAGCAGGGAATGACTTTCTGAGAGAGTTTTTTTCCTCGTTGAATGCCCCTGATGCGAGATCAAGGATTGAAGAAGCGTGTTCTGTATGTACAAGTAGAAGAAGGAAAACGGCAGCCTCAGCTCCTCACTCTCCCCCTTTAGGGAAAAATATGTCAGTGGCTACTCACAAGCTTCAAGTGAGTGGCATACAGCATGTGTGTTTCTGGGTGTGTGAGGAAGAGTGGATGCCATTTTGGAGAATTTTCCTAGAAATGCCAATGGAAAGAATGCTGGAATGCTGTATTTTAAGGTCATCACTTTGCCTCACAAGCTCAGAAATACGGTAAAGGTGGTGATACAAAAAAACCTTAAAGAAAATTCACAAACAACACATTCTTCTGGTGAACTATGACTTGTTGTTGGGTGTTTTATGCTCTCTTCAAAATGCCTGTACATCTTTGGTCACTGAAGGCGTGACATGGGTCATGAACAGCTCCTGTTGAGCCTTAAAATGCATTCAAATCTGCTTGTGATTCAGTTGTGGCTAGTGCCCAGACATGTCGGATTCCTGCTAGAAAGCACATCCAGTCCTAGGGAACAAAATGCATCCCTCTGGAATTCAACAGTCGTTGTGTGAAGACAAAGACAGCAGCTACGGTTTAACACGGTGGAAATGTTTCTCTTAGAAATTGACACCAAAAAGTTACTTGAAGAATGAAGAAGAATCATGAATGAGTCAACACTTCTCCAGCTATGCTTCCGCACGCCTTTGTTTTGAAACGAAATGCGTCTTCAATCCTATTCTTTCAAGTGAATAATTTTTATCATCTTAGACAGAACTGTCAATACTATCTTGCACAAAAGCTTTAACCCGCAAAACAGATGTTCTACTCCGTGATGCTATCAAGAGACGAATTCTGGATGTGCTCCACCAACACCGATCACAAGACTGAATATGGATGACGCAGAGGTGTAGATGCAATGCATTTGCGCTTTTTGCAAATGAGCTGTGCATGTATGCAGCGCTGTGAGGTACCACAAACCTGGAAATGGGTTCACATTCACAGTCACCCTGGGTACTGTTACTGCGTCCATAAATCGAGTCAGTCAGCTTCCTATTCACTGTCCGTGGAGCTGTTCCAGGATGAGTCTCTTAACAGCATCAACAAGGCAGTCTTGGCAGTCTGTTCGGAAGAGACATGTTCGTTTCCACAAATCAAGTCTGAACTATCCACAATTCTAGGAACAACATGAACAGTGTCTCAAATTAACCGTTTAGCGGAGTGTTGTGTGTGTGGTAGACTTTATCTTAAAAACTACATGAAAGATGTTTTCAATTTTAAACCAGCAATTCTGCACGACAAAAACAAACACTCTCTTATCTTTTGAGTGGTAACACAATTTATTATCTCCATCCAATCAGATTTAGAGTGCCTGCACTCCATTATGCTGCATGTTTTTTTTTGCTTACGCTGTTTACATCTGATAAGCATCTGCAGTGTGTCTCCTTATATTTTGCAGCAGATTCCCCCCATAGCAATAGATATACAGTGTAATTAGTGCTTTGCAGATGTAGAGATTATTTCTTGTTGAATAGACTCTTCATTATTAAAAGTGAAGTTATAGACTCTCTAATGAGCCCGTCTTTGATGTCACACATCAACGGTAGGAAGCAGAGTTTTGATGGAGATTAGTGCTGCTTTTACTCATCTCACTGTAGGTCATATACTGTAGCCTTTGCCTGCCGGATTCTGCTCAGTGTTTGTACATATTAGACTTGCTAATCAGATGCTAATGCTTGTGAGTGGCAGAGTTGCGAGGCAAGGCAGCTACAGAATGGTAATCAGCGTGGAGTTGGCCTACAACAAAGAGGCTGATTATTTAAGCCCCCCTTTTCCAACCGCAAACCTAAATTCATGCATTCACTTACACAGTTCCGTTTGAAGCGCTGCCTGACGTCAATACAATGTGATTAAGATGATTCCTGTAATCTTTTCATGTCAACTTGTTTTCTTATGAAAGTTAACTGAGCATTGGCTTTGCAATTAGCCAGAAATGTAGACTTTACCACTGATTTAGCGCCACTGCCTTTCCATCTGTTCGCAATTCATCAAGTGAAACTTTTCAATAAGCTTACTGTAGTCGCAACCGCTCACTTAGATCTCGGTGTCGAGGAATAATCCTCGGCTTGTCCGCTCATTAAAGTAACCTGTTTACATGCTTTGTGGTTGTATTATGTTTGCTTGCTAAGGTCAGGTCGCCTGCTGTGTGGCTGCACCGGGCGACAGATGGCATTATGGCCCTCAGTGGGGCGGTAAAGGCACGGCCATGGTTAAGGTTAACTACAAAGACAGATGTAACTCCTGCGTGCACCCGCAGAGCCCGTGTGCAACATGCAGCCTTGCAGCATGGAGTTTGATCATGTTAGTCACGTATTTATCCTGCCGCACCATGAAATGAAGATTTGTGCTGCTGAAGTGTCAGAATCTGTTGTATTAGACAACAGCCTGCGTGCCTATTAGGCCGTCATGTTGCGCTGACTTTGTGCGAGGATTGGTGTGATCTGTGACAGGCCATTGATTAAGCTGGATTCTAGTTTTGACAGCCTTGCTGCATTTAGGAAACTCTGTCTTTTAAATGGTGTTTTGATGGACACAATTTGAATTAATCAGCTGGTTCAACTAAGACTTTCTCGCTTTACCTTCCTTTCATTTCAGTTCATTTATCTTCAGTGTCATGAATCTCACTGCAGTGTTTTAGGAGGCTGGCTTGATGTAATAAAATCCAAATATTCCGACTAAAGGTCTCATATTTGTCTGTATCTTTCTGGCTTTTATGGAATTTTGAACGTAAATTAAGTGAGTTGTGCGACATGGAAAATGAAAGCAAATGCTGGTGTGAGCATATTTTTGTGATATTATGTCAAGGACATCTTTATAAACTGCTGCTTAACTTGCTTTCATTCAAATTTGTCAGAAATAAAAACATGGAGGATGGTGTTGTTTAACATCAAGTTTGATGAAGCTAGAAATTGGTGGTATTAAATGTAATTTGTCATGTACTTTATAAAAGTTTGTTTTTTAAGCCTTGCTTTTGATTTCATAGCTTCTCTCAAGTAAAGTGGCTTTTATAGGCATCATTCAAAATCTAAGTGTGATGCAGTCAGTTTTTTCCCCAAGAGCTTTCGGCGGAGATGGATTAGTGTCTGCCGAACTATATTCCGAGTACTGCAACACATAAACATAAAGATTCTTTTCTGGTACCTGTTGATGGATGTCTTCCTCTTTAAAAGCTCTCCCTTCAGGCGGAGTTCAGAAAATGACTAATTTCTCTTTAGTCACATTTTAAGAATACATTTAAAGCACACCTTCTTAATTTGTCAGTCTCAGAAAGTGCCCTGAAGCTTAAAATGGGCTGTGCAGTGAAGCAGTCTGGGAACCAGCGTCCTCGGGGACCGAAATAAGTAAGAGCACTCTCCATCCGTCTCAATTCACACACTCTTGGCCTCTCCAGCTCACACCCATAGCCACTTTAGGCTGCCTTTGAAATACCATGCGCTGCAATTATAGTTTTTTTTTTTTTTTCATCCAGCGCAAAGATTATGTTTCATGAATATCAGGTGTCCATTGTGAGGGTTACCAATTTGCTGTGGCAGCGAAGTGTTGCAGCTGCACCTAAAGCCTCAAATCTGTTCTTCTGTTTTGGCCTGTTTAAGGGCACAAACGATCAAATGCACCACAAAAAAAAAAAAAAAAAAGGTCATTTAATCCTGGGGTCGGTTCAAAAGTGTTAACTGCTGCTTTCCTTTTCTTGCTCTGCTTCAGGTGTTTCTACATCGTCTCAACCAGTACGCAGCCACCAAAATCGACAAGAACATCACAGAGGAAACGGTTAAGGTGAGGGGCAGTCTGTGAGGTATGCGGCTGCGTAATTAAGATTTGGAAAAACATTGAGAGTAATTGACTTTTACTCTTTGTTGCTGCACACAAACCCTTATTTTCGTTCAGTAACCTGATCCATGAAAAGTTGGGAAATTACGTCGAAAACTAAACAAAGTCTTGTTCTGGGGTGCTGTTTTAACTGAAAATAGCCAAAGTTCTGAATGGAGAAAGAAGTAGTGGGCGATCCAGGAAGCAGCTGTAAATATAATCTATTTATAAATGATGCCGGTTCGAGGATAATAAAGGATGCTCTCTCACAGTGGGAGTGCGAGCGTCTCTGCGAACTTGCTTACTTTTGAAGGTAAACATGCATTCAGTGGATATTTACTGCATGTCCCGTGTTTTGGAATATGTCCTCCACGGTTGTGTTTTGTTTGGGAACATGCTGTACGGAGAGTATTTCAGATAGCGGGAGTCATTATTAGAAGCTGCAACGTCACCGAGCCGCCGAATGACACCCAAAGTGGAACCCTGATGACAAATGTAACCAGATTTTGTTTTTTTTTCTGTTTGCTCAGCTTCACTAAGGATTATTTTAGCCCCAGAACACTCATGAAAGACTTCTGGTTTTTCATGCTTTAATTTAATTTAACCAGCCTCTTTCTTCATTCAGCATCAGCGTATTGTTTTGTCCTTTAATATCACCACAATAATGGCATAAATGAGGGCAGAAGTCAGCACCACATGAAGGCTGAGTTTCCGCTCAGAAGATCTTAAAAAAAAAAAATGTGTTCCTTTTTTTAGCTTTTCTGCTAAAATATCTTTAATAATGTTTGAAATTCAAATATCAAAGATGCTTCAAACCAGGATGCTCATTACAAAGAAACCTCATTCTTTTTATGCTGTGGCCTCAGACATTCCATCCCCTTGCAGCACAATGACCACAAAAAAGCAGCATATGCCAAAGTATTGATTCAGGCAAACTTTGTGACTGCAATGGAGGCTGGCAAAGATAATAAACATATGTAGACTAACATACATCCTATTTTTTTTTTTAAGTTTTCTCTCTTTTTCTCTTTCAGATTTTATTCTCCAACATTGAGGACATTCTGGCGGTTCACAAAGACTTCCTGTCCATGGTGGAGGAGCTGCTGCAGCCCGACCCTCACGCTCACCATGAAATCGGCCGCTGCTTCTTGCACTTTGTGAGCAACACATGTTCCTCTACAGCCAGCAGTGCCTAATGCTTCCTCTTCTGCAAGTTGAAATTCATCTCAACACCTTTTAAATATGATGTCCGAGCACATTTGCGCTGATGCGATTTCCCCGTTCGTAATAATCCTTAGTTCAGTGGAGCCTGTAATCTAAAGAATTTGTCTGTCAGTGCTCAAATGCATCATTATGTCTGTGAGTACTCCTGAAAATCATAAGGTACTCCACATGTTGTCGATTTATCTCTCTTGAGAGAGCGCACATGTGTGATATGCTTGATAGGACTCTGATATACTGCTCTCTCCTGCTATATATCACATTTCTTTGATGCAGAGTCTTGAGGCTCACTGGCATATAATGGCTTTCAAAGTCTAATAAATCTAACCATCCTTCTGTTGGGCTCGAGGCAACTTCTGTGTAAGTTGTGGCCGGCTGCTGTCAGTCCAGGTGAAGGAGAAGATGATCAAGCAGTACAGATGGCACAGTTAGCTTTATGGTGATATGACCTCATTGAGAAAATGGGACATATTTTAGAGCAAATCTGAGGACTCATGACTCATGATCATAATTCAGTTAAAAGCGACCATGTGATGTCCACAGAGAGAAAACAAGCAAATTAGATACACTTCCTTTTGTCTGCAATTTCTTTTCAAAAGTTTCCCTCTTTTTAGTGATTTGTTGATGCAATAAAATTTCCAAGAAACAAAAAATGACACAATCTAACTTTGCTCCAGAAATGCACACAAAAAAGCAAACCAGCTGGACAGTTCAGAGAGTCAGGCCTCGGTTCATACAGGCTTAAGTCTCCACTCCTCCCCTTATAGTGACATCAATCCCGAGGAAGAGGCTAATCATTTTGGGGGGTTCGTAAACCGACTTGTCTGAAAACATGATTCAAAAAGAACATCGTGCTGCACAGTTAATCATGAAGTTGTGATTTCGCAAGCGCCTCTGCGTGTTGTTATGACAGCTATGTCTGTCCACATCACCAGCTTTGTCTTCGGAGACGCAGCGACATATCTCAAGACTTTGTGCTATTTTTGCCGCTCTGTGCTGACTTTGTAGTGGGTGATTTAGAGGCCGTGTGGTCTGGTCCTACTGCTGGCTCTTAAAGACAATGGAGTATGAATGTCAGACGAATTGCTTTGGGAGGGAAAATTGTCGGTCATATGGCTGCAAGGCGGATGACAGGATGCGATCGAGGACCCCATCCCCCCACCTTAACACACAATATATACATTATGCATTTCATAAGTGTGAGAAGAATTTACTTTGAATCTTGTGCTGTAATTCTGTAAGCCTGCATTCCTGCTTTTTTCCCCTCTTTGGTCCAATCGTCTTCTATTTTGCCGTGTTTGACTTGCTTTATTCTTGATGTCCTCCTCTCTTTTTCCCCTCTTCTGTTTGACTTTGTCGCCCTCTTTGTCGCACTTTTTGTCTGTAATTTGTTACTTTTACCCCTCGTGCGTCTACCTCACCTTGACTTTCTCTGGCTCTTGCAGAGGAGCCGCTTTCAGATTTATGATGAATACTGCGGGAATCACGAGAAGGCCCAGAGGCTGCTGCTGGAGCTCAATAAGATCAGGAGCGTCAGGACATGTTTACTGGTGAGACGGGGCTGTAAACCTCCACGTACTGAGTAATTTGTAACAAGCACACATTTGATAGATACTGTAACCACTGCTGAAGTCAGGTCTTAAAAACGTCACTATTTAAGTCCAAGTCTGATAAACCGTTTTCAGTTCTTGGTAACAAAATAAAAAAGACTTCATCGTATTCCCGCAAAGCCTGAAAACAAGAATTTCCAAGGCTCACTTTTCTAGATCAAATGAGTTCATGAGTGATCAAAACTGGACTGTTCACATGTGGAAACACACCACCACACTCTCTCAGACACACAAACACACAGTCACCCACACATGGCAGCTGGACAGTGTAAAACCCTGTACTTTATGTTCCAGTGTGTCTGACAGCTGATGTGACTCTGCCCCATGTGTGGGCGGACTCCGTTTTCCTGTCCCGACGCTCTTAGAAACTTTCACTTCCACAGGGGAGCATCATATTGCTCGGACAAAAGATGACTGCATCCCCACTGCTGGCTCACGCTCAGGGAGGTCAAAACGCTCACCCGTTTCTTCTCCTCACTCCGGTTCAACCTGTTTACCGTCAATTCACATTTTTTCCACTTTTTCCTTATAGGCGTTGACAGTTTGTACATATCCCATCACCCTTTATGTTTTCAGGCTTCCATAAAAAGAGAGCGCTTTGAAATTGAGATCTACAGCAGAGTTGCGCACTTCGAAGAACCAGAGTATGCCCGCAGACTTATTGATTGGCCAGTTCTGTGGGGAAGTGCGTGACCTTTTCTTCGACTGTAATTGATGGAGTGAGAGATGAAACACATACTATACACACCATCAGAGACGAGTGGCGGCAAGAGATCTATGTCTGATTTACTGTTCATGTGTGTCTTTAATCTGGGAAGCCAGAGGAGGCAAAGATATTAATTGACTTTGATTTAATGAGGTCTTTATAGCCTTGACCTTTTGGTGGCCTGGCCTTCCATCAGGGCCTTTTGGGTCTCGTGTTACCCTCCAAGCTGCGCTCAGCTCTCAGCTCATATACCTCAGGTCACCTTCCAGACCCTGAAATGACCAGGGCTGGGATATCCGCTAACCTCCACTAAACCTTTGGCCTGCTGACTGCTGTAAAGCCGGGTTTATTGTTTACTATGTAATTTAGCGGCAGCTCATTTAAATTTCAGGTGAGGGGAAGGTGAGAAGGAAAATTACCATCTGACCTCTTAACTTGTAACTTCCCACATGTAGGTGAGGTTCACTTTGATCAAGGCAAAGGTGTGAATGACGATGCTGGTCTGTTGGCCAGTCCACTACTTTGCCATGAAGTTTTATACATACATTCGTTACACTGACTCCCTGCCCATATGTGCATTCAGACACCCATCGGACTTAAACTAAGACACATCAGGGTTAAGCACATGTTGATGCCACCACCGTGCATATTATTAACACTTGTAAAAATGTTGTACACCTCTCTTGCAAATGTTTCACCTTTTTGCGCACCCAACAGTAGATTCAATACAATAACACAGAAT
Organism: Stegastes partitus; assembly: GCF_000690725.1. NCBI lineage: Eukaryota > Metazoa > Chordata > Actinopteri > Pomacentridae > Stegastes > Stegastes partitus. The sequence goes on along the minus strand of NW_007578806.1, from coordinate 225,302 downwards.
CGCATCTCTGACTTAACATGATGACCTTCCTGCTCACTACACAAAAACTCAGTACTACAGACAAAAACTTCTGAAATAGTTTGCCACATATCTTTATTATAACTCTCCTCTCCTCCCTCCCCCTGCAGAACTGCATGTTGCTGGGAGGCAGAAAAAACACAGAGGTCCCACTGGAGGGTTACCTGGTAGCTCCTATTCAGAGGATTTGCAAGTACCCATTGCTGCTCAGAGTGAGTATGGTTTTGTGGATGCTAACCATGTGTTAGAGAGAGATACCACACCCATGTGCCACCTCTGTAGGGCAGATTCTTCTCTTCTTTTCATCTACCAACACCACCTAGTCATTAGTGAGGTCTGCCCCGTCCTATTCACATCAACCTCTCCCTTGCTAATGAAACACTGGCCTCGTATTCTGACACGTCCCTGCTTTAGTTTTTCGGCACAACCACATTGCAGGAATAACACAAGACCTATCATCACCTCCTTTTGCCCGACTGCACATTCAGACACTTTGACTAGGCTCATTCATACCTGCACTCTCACTTGTTAGTTTTGAAATTTCCATTTTCCAATGTGAAACGTGAGTGAAATGAAATACCTTTTCAAAGGCCTGTTTGAGTTGGTGATCTGAGCTGTCCCGTCTCATTTATCTTGTTATGATCTATTAATTCACCCAGGCGTTCCCTAAACAGCCACCAGCATGTGCACAGAGATGTTATAATAATAAGGGGGTAATCTGATGCTCTGCCATTTGAAGTCTTCCAGCTGCCAAGGCCTCCTCCTCTCCGTAAAAGTGACACAGATAGCCATCAGCGGCTGCAGATATATCCAGAAGAGTGTAAATCAGCCCTACACTGGGTGACATGCTGAAACACTGTGTTTAGACTATAGTCTCAGAGATTGCCATCACTTTTACTAGACCATGGCATGCAGTGGCAGAGACTGAACCACTACACTCGAGAACCAGTGGAGGGTGAGATTTGGAGTGGTCAGAAAATATATATTTTTATTTCAGGTTTTTTCATGTTGTGTAAATGATGGCTCAGTTGAGTGTGCTTATGTTTTACATTTTGTGTGTGCACGTGTGATCTTGTCATGCATAGGAGCTGCTGAAGAGGACCCCTAAAAAACACAACGACTATGCCCTGGTACAGGAGTCTCTGCAGGTGATGAAGGCTGTGTGCTCCAGCATCAATGAAGCCAAGAGACAGATGGAAAAGCTGGAGATTTTAGAGGAATGGCAGTCACATATCGAGGGCTGGGAGGTGAGCCATTACTAAGCTTAGTGCGCTGTGTGTATTAATGATTCAACCCTCTGAAAACCAAAACCAGCCGGTGGATTTAAAAAGGCCTGTTTTAAAAAAAAAAATTCCCAAAATTACACCATATGTCAAAGCCAGAATCTGCCAACACTGAGGGAATAATTGGATGTTGAACTTTGTGATGGTACTTGAACTCCTCATCTGTGACTTGGTGTTCTGTTGGCAAACTTAACTAAATCTAAGCTTAAAAGTGTAATATTTCATCAAAATCATTATTCTACTTGTCTCATTAAAAAAGCCAATAAAATAAATCATTTTTGTGAATTAGATTATAAAAGAACAAAAAATTCTGCGCTTTTCAGCACAACCAGGAAGCCATGAGTCACTTAGCAGCAACCAACAATCACATAAAAAAATTCTGTAACCTTTTGGCTGAACTGCAGAGGTGGTTCTTAAATAAAGCAGATAAAATACAAGTATGGAAACAAATAGTCACCTTTTTTTTTCCAGTGTTGGTAACTTGTACATGTTGATTTCATTATTTTTACAATTCATTTTTTACCATTTGTTTTTCTTTCTCATATATTTCTTGTTTTTATTATTTAGCCATGGTTGTGCTGTTTCTATAGGGGTGCAGGACTTTATGTAAAAAATGTGACAGGAGCAGAAAACGCCCAGAAACTGCTGAGGCTTCAGAGGGGTTAAATTTCACCTAATTACCTCAACCTAAATAGTTGTATTGACTGCTTGCTGTGTTGTCTGTTTTTTTTTTCTTTTTCTTTGGTCCCCTTTAACTCGCAATTGAGCTTTCCCCACCAAAGCTGAAAGTCATGACTTATTTAAAGCCACTTAGCCCTTTGCCAGCACTTCAACAAGAATTCCAAGAGGCATGACTTTTGTAGCCCTTTAAGCTTTCTTGTACTCTCTGGGAACAATGACTTGTATTCACAATGGGCAAATTCTTCATGCCTGGATGAGCCTATGGGTAAAGCGGTCATGCTTTGGGGTGACCAATCCAATCATCATCAGGTAAATTGCACTTCTCGATGTGTTGTGTTGCCTTTAGATTAGTTTTCCTCCCAGAGTTCTAGGATGCCTTAATAATGGGTCAGTGGGCCTAATGGAGGCTGAAAAAGGAAAAGCAGTGGTGGTAGTTGTTAGGCAAGAGGCTGGGATGCTTATGTAATTGACCTGGCTTCATGTAAAGAGGGCCTTAAGGCTTCCTGGACACATGCGGATAAGGAGACGATGCCAGTGTTGATTCAGCCTCTGATGAAGGTGTAGACAGTGACATATTATTGTTACTGAATAGAAGACAGGCTTTCATCTCAGATATGAGTGAGACAAGATGTGGCAGAGCATGATTGGACTTCCTTGCATGGGATCGAGATGTTCTAGTTTTTCTAAATGTGTTGTTTTTGGGTCACTGGCAACATCGGAGTGTTGTTTTAGTATTAGCAGCACATTCAGAAAGGCTTTTAGTGAGATTTTCTTTGCTTTATAGTAAAATATACTACAGAAACATAAATAGTTGGACAGTCTTTACGCCAAAAAACCCCATCTTGAATCCATTATTATAAATACAGTTCAAAAAAGCCAAAACATCCAGTGGATTTAGACAAACAATTTATAAAAATCTTGTTTTACACTGATTAGATTAAAGAGAAAATCTCAGTGTAAGGTCAAAAAAAAAAGAAAAGAAGAAAAAAAAAAACTGGTTTTAGATGTCACACACAGACACACACAAATAGCTAAAAATCTAAGAATAGTGCAATCAGAATGAGGCTCAGTGTTGGGTGGGGTGACATCGTGTACTCGACGTAGTCCTGGCTGGAGCTACTCTGTGGTTTCCCCCTCAGCACTTTTATTAATTGTAAACATTAGCTCATTCTGGAGCTTTACCCTCTGACTGCTGCACGCCAGGGTCTGCCACTCTAAATGAGATGGAACTAAGAAGTAGAGAGGAGGAAAATAGAGAGAAACAGAAAAAAAAAGAGCGCAGAGAGCTGAGTGATGGTTGCATCTTTTTTTTTTTTTCTCTTCTCTCTGTGGGTGTTTGAGGAATGATGCAGGGATGAGGAGTGATTGTGAGAGCCGCTGTTTTTCCGTTCCTGCTCCTCTGCCCGGGATGATGATTGCTTGTTAGTGTTGACCTGCTCCACTGCTGGCCACCCTCGGGGCATCCTGGCAGGTTCACCTCGCGTGGGAGAGACGGGGCGATGGCCCGCCGTGGTCACCATGCCGATGACTGCCAGACTTTGCCAGGGCGGTGATTGCCCGTTGGTTAACGCTGCAAGTGTCTGTGTTTTGTCACTGTGCATCGGTGAAATATCTTAATTTTAGACCAGAGGCTAGTAGTTTCCAGTTTTTGTTTTTTTTCTTCTTCTCCATTTCACATTCTTTTTGCTTGTTTAATTTGCATCCTTAAAATCCACTTGAGTTGTAGAGTTTTGGCTTCTTTAGTTTCAAAAATGCGCTCATCTCTTTTTCTTAATTAATGGCATATCCTGCTTTGTCATCCCTAATTCATCATCCTGTTGTTCACTTGTTATGTTTGGCGGTTGTCTGACTGTAAAAATAGAAGGCAAAGACTTGGATGAAGCAGTTGATTGAGGGTTAAAGGTGTTGCTTTAAAGTTTTTACACTGAATACACTTTAGGGGAAGCTTTGGTTTGAACGGGATTAACACGAAGAGCAGCTGAAAAATGCTGCAAAGGAAGTTAAAAACATAAAAAGGCTGCACCAAGTAAATGGGAACAGGGTTCTGTTAAAAGCGCTGTGAAACACAAAGGGGAAGTTTTGGTCGTTCCATTAAGGAAATGCAGCTTTATAGTCTGGACTGGTGTGATGTTGCTATTGGCCCCCTTCAAGTGATGAGGACAAGTTGACCTTTTTGTGTCTGGTGTGCACACATTCATTGGCTGCAAATTAGTTTAACATCTGGTCATGGGCCCTGAAAGAGAGGGAGCGTTAAAAAAAAAAAAAAACGTGTGAAGGAAGGAATAAAAGATATAGAGGAACAGAGTAAGGGGAAGAAAAATGAGAAATGATCAGCAGAAGGGAAGGGAGGAGGAGAAGAAGAATAAAAAGGGCGAGGAAAGAAAGAAGGAAAAAGCGGGGATAGGTTTTGGCCCGCCGATGTCTCCAGCAGGAGGAAATGCTTAGCACATTTTCCGCCTCCGTGTGCATGGGAGTTATTTTTAGCTCTGAAGGGCTGATCAAACGTGGTACATAAATTCCCAGAGCAGGCAAGGTAAGGGAAAAGACAGCACACTTTATCACTTGCAGCAGGAACCCCGACCAATGTGGTGACCAGGCGCGACAATGCAACACATGGTTCGACTGGACGGGATGTTATTCTATAGAAGCTATTAACGACCGCGTGTTTTAAAGTCCCACAGCAATCTGCTGCGAGGAAGCAGGGAGTGTTTTTACAGACCCCTGAGAGAGGGAACAGGAAAGGCTGGGCCCTGTAATCCCTCCTCCTCTTCACACACTATATGTGAACACTGAATGGTATAGAAATAATTTGTAGAAACTTTCTGTTGCATGCACACTTTATTATTATTTTTGTTTGTTTGAACGTCTTGCCTAACTTCCCCAAAGTATCTGTAGTTAATCTTTTCTGTTTTTGTCTCTCTGTTTGATCTTTGGCCCCCGTATCCATTTCCAGGGCTCCAATATCACGGACACATGCACGGAGATGCTCATGCAGGGCGTCCTGCTGAAGATCTCAGCCGGGAACATACAAGAGAGGATCTTCTTCTTGTTTGACAAGCTTCTGGTCTATTGCAAGAAGAAAAATAGGTGTCGGACTTTTCATTCGTTATTCTGCACACAAAACACACAAAGCAGACGAATTTAAATTCTCATTAGGGTGTGTATTTTTTTTTAAGAGACAGAATGAAAATATTGTTTATGCTAATTCCCCTCTTTCTCTGTACTCCTACAGAACATTTAGAGCTGAGGCTTTATAAATAATTCACCACACCAGTTCCTTTACTTTTTATAAAGAAAAGGGAGCCGCGGAGTGTGGGAAACATTTTGTTATTTTTCTTGCAAGGGAGTAAAAAAGAAAAGAGGGAGAAGAAACACGAGAGAAGGATTTGTGAGGTTTTTGTTTTGTTTTGTTTTGTTTTTTTTTTACTCAGGGACACATGATTAGTCAAAATGGGAATATTAACCACCACCTCTTGGTACATGTTATTTCCCTAGTAGGTTTCAGAGGCAATATACCAAATAATGTGACATTTATTATGATCGGTTCACGCTGAATCAGGAAACTCTTGCTGGTTGCCGACTATTATTGTGTTTCTGCAGGCAGAACACTTGATGAATAGGCTGTGCAAAGTACTTTCTATTTAGCTGCTGCTCACACTGAGCCACTGACACCACTGCTCCATCCATTGTATTGGTTTTTTTTGGCAGCTTTTGTTTACTTACCACCAGTCAAGCTGCCACCTGCTTTGATTTGCTTTTACGTGCTGCATACAGTGTAGCAGATCCATTTGCTGACGAAAGACGGAAAACAAAATGTGCTGCCTTTACCCGGAATTCAGTAACTTTTCCAAATTGCATGCATTTTGTCCCTTAATTGGACTAGTTTGTATAGACTAGCTTTAGGTGGTTATAATTGAAAAGTTCATTTGCCAAAACCGATAACTCCGTCTTCACAAACCTCCAGAAAACCAACTTTTCCATCATCTACCTGAGACAATATCAATCAAACTTAGGTTATCTCTGTTTTTCTCATGTCATTTCTACTGAGTCAAATCCACTCAACTTCAGTTTGATTGATATATTATCTCAAGCAAACAACAAAAAATAAGCTTTCTGAAAATCTACAAAAATGGAGGTATCTGTTTTTGCAAACAAACTCTTCAATTATTCCTTTATAAAATCCAGAATGCACTGGGAGTGTAACTAATCACACATCAATTTAACAACATGAAATGATTAAACTTTTCTAGTTTATTCATAATTCTGCTTCTCTTTGTCCAAGGCGTTTAAAAAACAGCAAGACTTCCACAGAGGGTCCTCGCTACCTGTTCAGAGGGCGAATCAACACCGAGGTGATGGAGGTGGAAAATGTGGATGATGGCACAGGTAAGCGGTGCCGTAAAAAGATACCGCATTTATCGTGGACCAACACACTTTGATTTTCCTCTCTCTTTCTTCACTCGCCCGCTCTCAGATCCTCATTTTTTTTTTTATTTTAGCGCTCTTGGCAGCTGGAGTTGAAAAATATGCCATAATAATCCACAACGCAACGCGGTCCTTGGCCTGAGCTGGTGCACAACTGTGTGATTTTATACTTGGATCGCCAATGGAAAAATAAGATTTACCTATAAACATTCTTTAGACATCTATAGTTACATATCCTTGGGACTGTGCTGCTGCTGGTCCTCGGTGAACTCCAACGCTTGTGTCTCTTGGCCTCACATAGCCACTGATTATCATTTATATTTGTAGAAGCCATCATTTCCTTTCCAGCAGACCTAGATGGGCAGTAATATTGGGTGTTTTCGGTGAGAGATGGATGGGCTTGGGTCTGGAGAAGGAGCGGGAGGATAAACACGTGAGGCAGGCGGCAGAGCAGTAACTCGTGGGTGTTCTGCACCACAGGCGGGAGATCTCAATCTGAGATCCAGGGCGACAGGAGTATTTTAGCTTGGATTCCTATGTAATGAAAGTGCCACGACTTTTTCCCAGGCACACACTTGCTGCCTGAGGTTAGAAATACGCCCCTCGAGGCATTCCATATAAAGGACACCACACTGTATATGCTTTTAGACGTGATTGTAATTGATGATTGTAATGCTTTTGCTTTTTGTTACACCCTTGGAGGGGAAAAAAATCAGAGGTCAGTTGGGGAGGCATTTGAAATGTTCCCTAAGAGATGGAAATAATGATGGAGGCTCAACTAACGGTCAAGAGTTCACTTCCATTCGCGGAAGGTTTTGACATTCCTAACAGCTCTCGGCGTAGGTGGTGAATCGCAACCAGCCGTCGGCTCTGAGGGAGTATTCTGAGGACTCGGTAGTAAATAATGCTGATGGATAGTCCTCCTTCTGCATGTGTGTCCCCTCGTTTATCTCGTTAAAGGAGAAGAGTGATAATCAATGAACCACTCAATAGAGACTATGAGTGGTGGTAGTGGAGCTGAGGAAAATGAGGCTGGTGTTTGCACAGAGACAGAGAATGGTATTCTTATTAGATTTATAATGGATGTTGTTTGAAAAATAGACCCAAACTCCTGTATTAAAAAGCCCTAAATCATTAGATAACTTCTTGTCTGTTCTTGTATTTCTTCATTTTTCCTTTACAAGCTGCAACGCTGCTATCACAATGATATTAGGCTTTCTCTGAAGCAACTCGTTGGATTTGTCCCTCATGTTACGGCTGTGTTTTATGGGCTAACCCCTATTTACTGTGAACCCAACTCCCCAATAACTCGCTTTACAGTGTCATGATCAGTGCAGCCCCTGATTGATGGCCCTCCTCTTCAAACACAAAAAAATCACTCGGAGCGTAAATGAGTCAAAAAAAGTGGATTTGTGTTGTTCCACCCCTTGCAGAGAGGACTTTATAAAACCAGAAGATCGTTTTTCTGTCCCTTACGCTCTCCTCTTTTGCCTTACAGCTGACTACCACAGCAGCGGGAACATAGTGAACAACGGCTGGAAGATCCACAACACGGCCAAGAACAAGTGGTTCGTCTGCATGGCCAAGACCCCAGAGGAGAAGCAGGAGTGGCTGGAGGCCATCATGAAAGAGAGGGAGCGAAGGAAAAGTAAGAAGACGCTTTGGTTTAATAGTATCAGGGCTGGTGCTGGTTCACTTTTAATACAGTCAGCTTGGGAAACTCATTTCCTTTTTCTTTTTTTTTCCTTCTCAACATCTGTCTTGAATTAAATAACTGAGAATATATGTTGTGTTTGGGAAAATCAATACAAACCAATGTAGCTATTAAAAAAAGGGAATAAATGGGATGTGGGATCCGCTGAGAGATTTTTGGGCCTCCATGCAGAACTGTTGTATTTCCTACAATATTTTCAGTTTCTCTTTTGAGATTTCTGCAAGATAAAATTTTCATCATACCTTAGGCTGTAAACTAGGCTCTGCTAATTAATCTTTGAAATTAGGAGACATTAACCTTCTCCAGCTAGTAACTGATGCTGCATCTCGTGTAGGAGCTCAGTGCAAAGATTATTAATGCCATGACACCGACTCTCTCCCGTCCTGCACAGGTCTAAGGCTTGGCATGGAGCAGGACACATGGGTGATGGTGTCGGAGAAGGGAGAGAAGCTCTACCACCTCATGACCAAGGGTAACCTCATTAAGGACCGGAAACGCAAGCTCACCACCTTCCCCAAGTGCTTCCTGGGAAGGTAAGGCTCCCGCTGCTGATCTGCAGTTCATCCGGTGGGAAAACGACTGAATGTTCAGTCCTTGTGGTTTTACAGCGAATGAGTGAATGTCAAGCTGGATTACTGCACCATGAGCTTTTTAAATAAACCGTCATAAATATATATTCTGTGTGTTTTAAACTTTAAAGATTTGTAGGTATTTCGTGTGAAATAGGTAGCACAGCCACTGTACGGTGTGAAAAGCAGATTACACAGGACACTGTTGTAGTAAAGATCAGTTTCTCTGTCCCGGCTTTCATTTTTGAATTGGCAGGGATTTCTAAAGAGAGCAGCTGGGAAGAAGAAAGCATTGGTGCTTTTTGTTCAGGAGGCTGTGTTATGTATATCTGCAGTCTCAGTCATGGGAAAATCAAATCCAGCCAGATTTAGCCTATGAATCTTATTTAAGGATTATTGGTGTGGTGTCTGGGGACGGATCGTCCATTGAATGCCAGCCATAAATCACCGGGAGATATCCCTGTGTGGCTCAGCTGACTGCCCGCTTTCTCCCTCGCCCATGTTAGATTACAGTAAGCTCTGGGCCGAGGAATCCATGAGGTAACTTCTGCAGAGGAACCATTATGCCAGAGGGCAGCTGTGTATGTGTGTGTGTGTGTCTTTGTTGGCCATTTGTACATGTCCTTGAATTTTTCACTGTGAACTCAGTGCATTTTCCATGTTTTCTGGTGATGAGTCTAAACATGCCTGTGTCTGTCTTGCGTTTGCTGATAGTTGAGAATATTTACTGTAAGGGGTGCTTTGCTCAAAATCCTGTCCTTGAGCTATATTTAGTATGCATGCCCCCATTTCAGCAGTTTTCTTTTATCATGTAAGATGACTTGGTGTCACATTGTCAGGTTTTCATGCAAACATATGAGTAAAAAAAAAATAAAAATTAGGTTAAAGCTGTTTTGCTCAGCCTTTAGAACTTTTTAAAAGGAAAGTCTCCTTGGATGCAACTCTAGGTCTCCTGCAGTCTCCTTCAAAACTAGATAATTCGAGGGTACTGACTGTAACTCAAATCATTAATGTTCGTGAGTTCCAGTTCCTCCGTTGTGTTAACAGCCAGAACTCCCTGATTCTCAATCTTCACACTGTGTTCTTTTAATTGAGCCTGAAAGATTTTTTTCAGCACATCTTGATAGGATATTGCACCTCTTGCTCTCCCTCAGCTGGGAGACTTAAAACATTAATTCTTCTAGCGTGAGTTTCTATTTTTTGTTCACAGTAATGTCCATCTCATCTTGTAGGCCAATGAGGAAAGCAGACACTGTGAGACTGAGAAGGTGACAAAGCTGGATTAGGATAATAAAATCTGCGAACATCTGGCTGCAGCTAAAGAGTTGGAAAATGAAAATTGTGTGCAATTGCCAGAAGTCTTTTTTTATAGAGTGATGACACTGTACAATTTAGAAAGGGTTAGAAATAAAGTATTTTCACAAGACAGCCTTGGTTGGATGTTGTTTAAACTGTGTTCTCATCTTGACTCTTGAAATCCCATAACAAATTTGCCCTGTAAACACCCCAGTACATCTCAGGATGACCCATGTTTTCCATTTGTTTTAAGTTTTTCAAGAGATTATTTGACTCGTAATAATCACATTGAAAATCACTTGAGCTTAAACAGTCATGTCAAAACCCCTGTTATTTTTAAAAGCACGGGGAGGGAAGAAAAAAAAAAAAAAGTCCAACCAAACAGTCCAATTGGACATAGCTGTGGCCAAGTTACATCGCATGGCGGTTTGGAATGAGGAGTTACTTTCTCCTTTGGTCCACGCAGACAACACCAGATCCCTTGCGGTCTGGAGAAGGAATGGATCTGTCAGCTGAAAAGATTAAAAGGATCAAACGCGAGTTCTATGCGGTCACCTCGTTGCGTTTGAAGAGATCATATGGTGAGAAAGCAGCTCAGGGAAGCTCCCTTTGGAAACCTATCCCCCTCCACGTGTAATTTGGCCAACACCTGGATGACCACTTGTGGGTAGAAAGACATCTCGAGCCCCTCTGTACTTCCCCCGACTGCGATGATTTTTGGAGATGATTACATGTAGGCGTAATTGGTGAATGAGAACCAGCATCGTATGTCTCTGATGAAAACCACATTGCCTATGGCTTCAACTCAGCCCACTCCCTCCATTGTGAAATGCTTTATTCTCTTTCCACGCCTCTTCTTTTTCTTTCTAGGGCTGAGGGCTATTTCAGGGTCTGGAACTCCTCCCCTTCAAATGGCACAATCTTATTTGTGGTTTGTCTTCTGCAACAGTGTAATTCATCAAAGAAAATGTGTGTGACAGCCACCTAGCCTGACGGTATCATCCCATTTTAAACCTGAAATACACAGAAAAACAAGAGTATCGGTGGTTTCTGCATATGACCGACACTGGTGTCTGCTTGTCGTGACAGATGTTAATTAAAAGCACCTTTAAAGCTCACTCAATATCTTGGACATCCTAGAGGAAAGGCTTCTTCTCTTTCATTTTGACATTTCTGTGAATACACCTTTAGCTCCCTCAGTATACTCAGATGATAAATGCAGCTGGATTGTGAATAAAAACTGCTGCCTTTGCTGCACGCACATGTAGATAGATTTCACTTTCACAGAGTTAGGAAATAGTCATATGTCAGATAAGATGCCAGATGTTTCTCAGGAAAAATTGCCACCTGAGAATAAATGCAGTACCAAATAGAATAGCAATGAGATATAAGTACACAATATTTTAGTAAAGATAAAGCTAAAAAAATGTAAGCAAAAACAAAAAGCAATACTTGTGTTCATATTAAATAAATGAAGTAGCATGACATTATTATAAAAAAGCACACCTTTTTCATGCTGGAACTCCATGTGCCAGGACCAGACTGTATCTGATATTAAAATGTAACCTGCTGCCATTTTTCAGAGGTTGCTTATTCAGTGAGTGAAGTACTACAATAACTAAAGCTGCTGTAGCAATGCTGTGATGCACTGCATCAAATTTGGTAGGACTGCAGTTGAGGAATTTTTAGAACAGGTTGAATAACATCAGTGTCACAGGCTCATTTTTTCAAGGCTGTTATTCATTGTCTAATCTATATTTTTGATTAGGTGGAAGGGGAAATGTCGATATTGACATTTCCAGATCTCACTCTGTGCTGGCGATGAAAACAAGATGACTTTATGAATTTCTACATTTTCTGAACTGTTCACAGAGCCTGAAGTTGCTTCTTTAGGCCTGAATGCTGTGCAGATGTTACTGACTGAATTTGGGTTTTTCAGGTGAAAATTAAAAACAAACAAACAAACTGGGCTCTAGGGGTTAATATTCTGTATTTTTGCTGTACAAAGATAGATATTGTCTGAGACCTGCTTTCTTTTGAGCGATAGATAAGAGGATAGTTTCATCTCTCGTATCTGTTCAATAAATACAAAGCTGTAGCTGGCAGGCAGTTAGCTTAGCTCGAGTTTTTTTTTTCATGCTTTGGCCTTTTTAAACAAACATGCAAATTATTGAGCTTTAGACGTGCTAGAATTTTGTTAGCAAAGCTAGCTGTTTCCGGTCTTTATGCTAAGCTAAGCTTATCACCACTAACAGACAGATTTGTGGATAGTATCTATCTTCTCCTTTAACTGTTGACAAGTAAGAAAATAAGCAACCTTCCTAAAATGCTGAACTATTGCTTTATTTTTTGTTCTGACAAAATTTAAATCACCAAATTTAAGGATTAGATTTAAAAAAATAGTTTATTAGTTTTAATCTAAAAAAAGTTGGTTAATCCGCTATCCAGTTTGTTTCAAATTTGTCAAAATCTGATTAGCTCAGTGAAATATGAAACATAAGACATCAGTTTTCCTTTTTCGTACCCATATACAGAAGTCCTGTATGTGAAATGCAAAAACAAAGGATGTGTGACACAAAGGAAAAATAGTCCACATGTAATGAGCCTGAAATAAAGGGATGCTTGATTTGCTCAGTTTCTCTCAGTCCCACATATAGATTTCAAATACTTGAAATGGTTCACTGCTTAGGTATCACGAGGCCATGAGAACTCCACAGTCCACCCATTCAGGGTGTTTTTCCCTTCCCTGGTTAAGATACAGAGGTTGACAAATTGACATGGTTATAGGCTTGTGTTTTTCCCCTGTGGTCTGTTGTGGAGAGAAAAGACGTCAAGGATCAGTGGTTAAAGAGTGTAAGATGTTGGGAGGTGGGGTGTTTGGTCAGTTGTTTCTCTGAAAACTTTTTTAAATGCTCCCGTTGGCTCGATGCTGACACCCGGCTGCCTCCATCATGGCCTGGAAGTGAGTTCCATGGAATTCCAATGGTGCTTCTGGCCGTGTTTGTTTGGCTTTTGCGGAGAGACGGGACATCAAGGATGTAATCAGATAGACTACTGCTGCATTGCATGGTCTCCATAGTCAGTCCTCTCGCTTTGCTTCATCCTCTCAGTCTCTCTCTCTCTCTCTCCCTCTGAGTCACTAAATTACAGAGAATTATCCCATTTATCTCATTTGGGCCATCAGAACATCAGATGCTGTTTTTGTTGCCTTGGCGGTTGGCTTGTTTCCTCTTTCCAGTTGTAAATGATGCAGAGCAAAAATTATCTTGCATTTTCCGTCAAGGAATCACCAACATCCAATTGATTACGTTGTACATATAAAATAAATAAAGTTACACTAGACAAACCACCCAAGCTAAAGCCTGCTGGTTGTTTTAACAGACAGACATGACCCCTAAAAGAAAACAAATGATGCCAATATAGTGTTTGTGGCTATAGGCGCATCCATTTAGAGTTAATGTTGCTTGTAGAACGTTAAAAAGGTTCCTGCCTCTTCTCTGGTCTTACATGTTATCAGTGGTAAATTCAAAGCTCTCTCCGTGCGTCACATGCATTGTCCTTTATAAAGTGATGGAATTTCCCATGTGCATTTTTGTTGTGTTCTGTGTGAGTGAGCACATGTGATGTTCAGCCAGTGTTGTGGTTTGTGTTTCCCCAGTGAGTTTGTGTCCTGGCTGATGGAAATTGGTGAGACAGGCAACCCAGAGGAAGGGGTTCACCTGGGTCAAGCGCTGCTCGAGAATGGCATCATCCACCATGGTTAGTTCGGGATTTTTTTTTTTTTCAATCCTTTCTTTTCTCCCACTCAGACATGCTTTATCACCCTTTGCTCTTCCAGATCTAAAACCCAATCTGCCGCAGTCCAATTTACTCTGTGCTGCATGGTGTAGAGCATGCAAATGCCTGCGATTGCCTGACCTAACCTCTAGCCCTGCCTGATGAATGCTCTTCATTCAACAAGTAGACTTTCTCAACGCTTTCCCTCCCTGGCTGAAGCCTACAATGTAGATGCAGCTGTCTTATTTATGTCTTAGCAGGTGTCCCATTTAAACACTCCCTTGACACAATGTTTAGGTAAGGGATTATAAATATTAATCGCTTCTTGCCGTAATGTTTGTGTAATATTTTCTCAGTTGCTGTTCTGTGGCTTTTGGGTAGCAAGTGTGTTTAGTGCACGAGGCTTACGCTGGCTGATGCTGTGCATTCAGGCTAAATGGTGCATAGTGCTCTGCATGTATTTTTTTTTCCTCAAAAGAGTAGGGCCTCGAGTCAAGTTGTTTCTTAAATCACTCAGGGGCACTTTATTGCTTCCTTGCTGAGAAATGAGATTGGGCTTTAAAGCTGCTCCTGACAGAGAGGAATAACTCCGAGCCCCTCTGAGCTCTCTCACAGTGCAGTTAGAAGCCCCCATGTGAAAAACGCTAGAATATCTTTTCATAAAAACCTTTAATGGAACCTGCATGGCTGCAGCCAAGAATACAGAGCCAGCTGTTATTACTGCTGGAGGGTCTACAACAAAGTCCCCTAAAGCAAGCGGAGCACAGAGCTCTGAGCAGCTGTGTTATCTGTGACCACTTTGTGTGAAGTTCTTCTTGTCAGGAAAGCTTGTTTTTCTTTGCAGTCCTGCTCGGCTTGAATATGTTTCTAAACCTCTTATGCTTTCAAATTTAAAGCAAGATGAATAATGCTTCCTTTGGGTGTGAGAGTTTTTCTCTTGCTTTTTCCTTCATTCTGGCACATCTCCCGTTAAAAAAATCTTATCATCTTTTGAATTGCATTTTGTTCAGTCACAGACAAACACCAGTTCAAACCTGAGCCTGTACTGTACCGATTCCGCTACGACGACGGCACCTACCACCCCAGAAGCGACATGCATGATGTTATATCCAAGGTAAGCAGGAGACACTAATGCAATTAAAATCACATTTTGCACATTTTCACTGAAATACACCCTGCTTGTTTCTCTCAGGGCGTTCGGCTGTTCTGCCGCCTTCACAGCCTCTTCACTCCTGTCATCAGGTAGGTGGCCATTTTCTTTTCCACTCCACTGCAGCCAAGCCAGGTGGGGCTCCATTAGCTTAGCATCTGGCTTTTGCACCTAAAAATAGCCTCGCCACAAAGCAAGTAGAGAGAAGGAGAGGGATAACTTGGTGAACTATGAGCTCATTGTTTTTGAAGAGGAGCTGACTGATGAGGAGTTGGCACAGATGGTGATAGAGTGCAGCGGCTTCTGTGGGTGATTGAGCATAGCAGGTTTTATCTGCCCAGTCTGAAAACACAGATGTGGTGCAGGAGATTGAGTCTATCAGATGGTGAGTAGTTTGGGCTCATGTTGGACACACTTAAATTTTGATGAATCTCTCTTGGCGCTTTTGAGAGAATAGCCTGTTGGTAGAGATAGTAAACACTGTTGAAAGTGTGCAAAAGAATTTAAATACTTCATTATGTTCATTGGATTGACTCAATATCTTCCTTATAATATCGTCATGAGCCTGAACGTTTTTTTTTCTTGACCATCTACATCTAAATGTGCTCTGAAAAAACACATTTTCATATCTCTTTTAATCTGGGATCGACACACATTGTGCATTTCAAGGCCATTGCCAATTATAAGTAATTAAGGAGACTGATAATCAATATCTGGAGCCGATAAACAAACCAATTTGCTGCAGAAGTTGAAATCCTACTGTCAAAATTAGAGTAACACAGACTTTAATACAAAACAATGCTGAAATGTCTTTTTTAAAATGGTTTGAATATGAAGTTTTTAAAGAGAACTTTTCAAAATGTATCCTTCAGTGTCGACAGGCTATTACTTGTGATGTGTAACCAATCAAATGGTGCTGTGGGCAACGCATTGCTTATGACCACAGAGTGGTGACAACAATAGAGAGAGGCAGTTGCATCACAGCCAAAATAGTTCAATTTTAAACCGATTTTATTGGGAACTGGTTAAAATATCTGATCTGATAATCGGCCAGAGCAATTAGTGGTCTGACCCCTACTTTTAGTGTCAGCACATGGTCTTCATCAGCACCAAAGTTATTCTTGATTTTGATCAAGTCTTGGAACTTAAAGCCAACATGGACAAGAGTTTATAAAAGTGCTTCCAAGACAGCAACTAAGCCTGCAGATCCATCCCCATAAAAACTAAGCAAACTTTTGATGTGGTTGATAGCTCTGGAAAATGCTAATAAATAGACCCAAGTAATGATTGTTTTATCAAGCTATGCAGACAGTTTTTGTTCTTTCCCCTGTTTCTAAATACAAAACTACAAGTGATTTCTTTTGTTGTGTGTCCATGTTATGCTTATGCCACATGTCTCAATCCGTTTATCACAGCCACAAATGGCCTCATTTCTGCCTTTTGTGGCGTCCATTGAGTTACAATAAATGGGACTTACACATCTCATATTGATCCACCCTGGCAGAGTCATTCTGTAGGTGCTCAGCACTGATTCAGAATCTTAGACATACAGCATAATGCAAAATAGTAATTTGTTTTGAAGGTCAGCTTGTTGGTTGCAAACTTTTGGTAATGAAATTGTGTCAGGTTTTACTGTACCTTAAATCAGTGCTTACTGAAAACATGTCACATCAAAAACAGGAATAAGTCACTGAAACCAAAATGCATGATGAGTGTTTTTTGAGAAATTTTGTCCCACAAGTAAAATCTCTTAATCGGAGTAATTTGCTGGTCTGCCTTGGTCTTTGGTGTTTTTCCTCTAAACTCCATATGAAAAGTCTTTGCCTGCTGCTAATGTGTTTAAATCCAAATCCCGACATCAAGGTTGGCTGTTTATGCTGGATTTCAAACGGCCTAAAGAAAAGCTTTAATTTCACACCTATAAAACTGTGCCATAGCTAAAGGAGGGGGGCACGCTGATCATTGATGTACTCCATCATAGAAGCACCTCTGTATTTCTCTTTGATCCAACCACTAATAAGCCCTAAAGGGTGAATTTATGTGTGAATGTTTGGGGTGACAGCATTCAGTCCGCTGGTGTTTGTGCTGAGGCCAAACCTCTTGACGTAATAACTCTTGTTGGTGTACTGGAGTTGTGTGTGTTGTTAGCCAGCAAATCTGTGCAGTGCGTTCTCGCTGAGAGCCCAGCACAATGAATCACAGGGCCTGGGAATGCCAGAGTTTAATTGGAGCAACCAGCCCCTGCCTAATTAGGTGGAATTTCCTGGCAGCGCGAGAGAGATGAGGCAAAGGGGGAGCGTATAGTACGCAGCCCCCGCACCCTTATCCAGCTTCTGTGTGCCCACCCTCCTCCACTTTCCTCACAAGAAGTCTCTGAATCCACCATCCACTCCAAGGGATCTCATTGCACAGCCCACTGTAGGCTAATGCTGAGTACACACAGTTACACACATGAATAGATTATGAGTTAAATTTTTTATATGCACACAGAGGGACTTGCAAACCTACACAACATAGAGAAGGTCGCTCATAAATTATCCTTATACAGAATGGAAAAAACTGGCATTTCAGTTTTCTTTATTATGCTGATGAATCCCCCAGAAACTCAATATTTATGGATGCATGTGTAGGATTTTCAAAATTAAAAAAAAAAAAAAAAAACGAGATGGCTCGCTATACTTGAGTCATTCATCTGGGCTGAGCAGTTGATTAAAGCTTGAACTTTTAGCATCCTCTGAGTAATTTATTCCAAAGAGTGCTCTCAACATCTAACATTTGCCTACATCTCCACAGACAAAATGCCAAGGCAAACTTTCTTCTTTGGACAGCAAGTTTAAAAACCACCTCTCTGACCTTTCCCTCTGTTACTCCTCAAACTGCTGTTTCCTCATCCTCAACATATGGCTGCCCACTGGACCGCTGTTTACCCCCCATTTTTCACTCTGACAGCCTCACTTTGCACCAGCCGCTGAAGCCCCAATCTCTCCGGCTTTAGTATCCCGTTCAGGGAAAATGCAGGGTACCTCTTGTTCCTTTTTGGTGTTTTATGCATGGTGCGACAGGGCATCGTGCCTCACGGGCTAATACTGACTGTACCGTCCATATCAGAGACTGACACAGGCTGTCAGATAGAGTTATGTAACAGAATGTTTCATTGTGGAGGAAACAGGGCGGCATTCGGCCTCTCACGCTTCACATTCTGAAGAACGCCAGACAGCTGACACCGGACTTTAACTTGTCCCACAAGTCTTATTTGACTCGTCTGAACTGCGTGTCCTAGAAAAGCATGTGTATGTTTGGTTGCGCGTGTGTCTGACTGGGTGTTTGCATGTGGTGGGAGCGGTAAAGTGGTGTAAGTCACGGTGGTTCTGGACTTTCCCGGCCCTGCAGCTCAGCCCCTTGCGTGTCCCTGGGGAGGCCCCTGCGTTCATGGGAAAGTCACGGCTCCATTTCAAACAGCATTCTCGGGGTCTGGCAAAGTGCGGCTGTGTGGGTAACACTGAGAACAGCAACACCACGCTGACATGGGGCACCCCGGGGCCAAACGCTGCTGGGGCTGTTACCAGACTTGCCCAGAGGAATGCTGTTTAGCTGTCACCAAATGTCAGAAACTCACTTAGATTTATGACACAACTGTCAGTGCTTGAAAAGTGGCCGCGCCTCGCTGACAGTAGGAATTATTAGTCCTCCTTTAGGCATTGTGTTTAAATAGACCAAACAATTACCGCTTCACATGTTAACTGTCCGAGTCTATTACAGTTAAAGTGAATGGTAAAATTAAACAGCCCAAGAATTTTGTTTTCCTTCTTCTGTTAAAGTTCTCTGCTTTTGTTCTCGTGCAGGGATAAGGACTATCATTTGCGGACCTACAAATCCGTAGTCATGGCTAACAAGCTGATAGACTGGCTTATAGCACAGGTAAGCCTATAATCTGCTCTATCAACATTACCGTGTATAGATTTTCTGTTTGTTTTACAGGATTTTGTCCCAATAAGTCTTTCCAAGGATGTTGTAACTAAACACCGACAAAAGGATTTGCTGAGTTTTTGTCTTTTGCATGTGAAAAGAATTTGATGAATTTGATTTGAATTGCAATGAAACAGAGTTAATCACAATATGAGTCAGTTTTTAGTTTGGAGACTGTCATACACCTGTCATAATTCTATACTATTCATTAGATATTTTTTAGAAAAACTTACTGATTTGACCCTGATTGCCAAACCCTAAACCACAACACATTGTTCTAAATAGTTTCCACTGGTTTCTGAAAGCATATTTTACATCCCCTTCTGGAAACACAGAGTAGTTGGAGGCGGGGGGAAAAGTGCGAGACAGAAAGAAAGATGGAAGTGGCTGTTGTCATAACAGGTCAGTCACTTCAAATGTGCAGCAGAGAAAAGAAACCATCAGGCTCTCAGCGGAGCCGAGAGGAAACGAAGAAAGAAAAGCAGAATTGATCGGACGGCTAAGCTTTATTGACTTTGACAGGAAGCTTTGAGGTTGACAGATTGATAGTCCCGTACAGGATGACAACAAAGAAATGAAATGTATACGGCGACCACCACAGAATCAATGGCAGACATCACATGCATGTGTGTGTCTGTGGTAGTCCATATGAATGTGTTTGACCCAGGCCAGTGGAACAGCTCTCACTCCTTTAGTGGGACTTCAAGAGCTGTCAGTCACTGCTGTCTAGACATGATTTTGGCCGTGTTTAAGATAGAGCAGGGCTGGCCTCGGGGCTTTTGGATTCAGGAACAAAGGAGGGGTGTGAGTGTGGCATTTTGACTGCTCTCTAAACACACAATGTCCTTTGTTCTGTCGCTCTCCTTTATTTTCTCTCATCCTCTTTTACTCTTTTTCCCCCTTGACTCATTTACTCTATCAACTCTTTATGCTGGAATCGGTCTTATTTCTCCTGCGCGTCCACTCTTTCTCTTGTCTCCCGGTGCAGGGGGACTGCAGAACGAGGGAGGAAGCATTGATCTTGGGGGTGGAGCTGTGCGACAACGGCTTCATGCATCACGGTACAGCACTTCTCACTGTTAAGGATTTTAGCAGACCAGAAAAAGTTCTGATGCTGCTTGACACTGGTGTCCTCTCCATCACTGACTAAATAGGAGTCGTTGCAGAGGACGTCTGGCATTTAGCATTCTGTTTTAGAACACAACCACTCTTGTTCTCTTTCCATTTCTACTTATAATCCCTTTGACACGCTACAGGAATAGAACTTTTTTCCAATCCAGTGAATAAAATTGTGTGTGTGCGCATATGTCTATGGCTGTATTCAAGCATACCATAATTAACTTCATGCATACTTGCGCGCATATTTATGTCTTAAGTAACCGAGTGCTGGGTACATGCATGGTTGGTTTGCTCTAGCTTTGGGAACTTGGCAGATAACACGTGGATGTTTGTCAGCAGTAAGTGCAAAAACGGACAGTAGCCATGGTTACAGTTTGTTTATGAGAGGCCGATTTGTTTTTGGCTCCACGCTTCTCTCGTGCCAAAGTCCACATCATACACGCTGCAGCATGAGTCACAGCGTGTCTCCTCATACCCCCATGATGTAACCGCTCCGAACTACCCGCAGTTCAAGCCTCACACTACAAATTACCGGCACATCTATAGAACATAACAAACCCCAGCCATCAAACTTCCTTTCACTTCCACAGCCTACAGGGTAATTTTGCCATTCGTGCCTGCGAGTTATTTGGCCTGACGATGTAGCTATTAAAACTATTGGCACTATATCTGATCTTGAGGGGAATGAAGTGAGGGAATGTTAGAAGGAAACTCTGTTTTTCCCCTCAGGGCTATTTTTTATTTCAGAATTGAAGTCTTGGTGGATAGGTTATGATGCCGCTGAGACTGGGTTCATTCAAAAGTAATATTTTGCCATGAAAGCAGGGTCTCCTTTTCTCTGTTTGTGCTTTTGAATATACATGGTTTGTACGTGTTAAAGGGCTTGGGCATGCTCCATTTGGCATGTGATGCTATTGTGGTCACACTTAGATGGGCTTAACCTTTTTATTTAATGCAGGATGAATTATTGCTAAATTTAATGTACTCTGCCTCTGCACAGAAACACACACTGAGGTTCTAAGTATTGACTGTTTGCTCATATTATTCCCTTCTCTGAATAAGCTAAAACTAATAATAGCGGCACATACCATGACTAGAATAATAATAAAAGGAACGGTTGTAGCACATTTTCTGGAAATCACATACCGTGTTTTTTCTTTTTATACAAGCTAAACTTGTACGCTCATTGACTCTGTTGTTTCTCTGTTTATTCGCTGACATTCACACAATACTATGTCGTCACCTCCCTCAGTGTTGGAGAAGAGTGAATTCAAGGACGAGCCTTTGCTGTTCCGCTTCTTTGCTGATGAGGAGATGGAGGGTTCCAACACCAAGCATAAACCTATGAAGCATGACCTGAAAATAGTTGAAAATGTCATCTCCAAGTCTCTCCTGGTGAGCGCTCCATGGCGTTGGCTTATTGATTGATTAGCTCCCTGTGTGTCTAATATGCTAAGGCTTGCTATAATTTACCCACAACTCAAAGCAAACTAAAAGCACAGTAGTAAATCATTATGAAGCGCACAGCTGTGAGCAGGAAAAGTAATAACACTGCAAAAGTCTATTTTATACCTCAGTAAGCAAGACAAGCATTCTTTTCACAGGAGTGAGCAAATACTACCATTTCTGCTATCTGTCTGTGCCAGTATCTTCTTCTGGTGTGCGTGTTTGTGCTCTGTGAAAACGTCTCAGTCTGCTGGCTAGGGATTGTGCTGATGCGAGACATGTTGTTTTCCAGATAAGGCCCAGCGATGGAGGCTACGGCTTTACCCTGGAAGAGAGGAACCGAGTTCCCATCATCAAATCTGTGGAGAAGGGCTCCCCAGCTGAGGTGAGAGCACACACCTTCATATAGTGTGTGCACATTCAGGAGGGTGGACATACTTCCACTCTTTACACAAGTGCCCAAATATAAAACCATGTGAGAGTCCGACTTACTTTCTGAAGAAGTATCGTTAATTAATTTGCATATCCCTATAAAAACAGGTTGTGTTGGAAGTTTGGTGATGAAATATCTAGAGACAGAAGTTTGCTTTTTGGATTTTTTTCTGTTAGTGCATGTTCTTGACAGTGTTAATTTTGTTTATGGCACAACGGATGCCAAGAGGAAAGTTCTATTTGTGTTGCCTCTCATTCAGAAGGTCATGGGTTATATAGAACTGGAGGCGACACTGCTAATGTGATCGCTTTGATTTTGTTTTCCAGAAGTGACTTGGCAAAGCTGTGATGCTCCAGTCAGCACAAGTCTTTTGTTGTGAAAATGTGATTCAGTCATTAGTCATAAAAAAACATAAACTTCTGACGGATTGCCTCCTAAACTAAACCTGCTTCGTGGCGATGTGGCACTAATGCTGCCATTAGCATTTTCATGCAGAAATAAGGCGTAATGAAGGGAGCCATATTTTTGAGGTCTCCTTTGGTGTTCAGCTTTGATCTGCTAGTTTGAAAATGGGACAGAGGAGTTTAAAGGCAAATGTGATCAGTTTAAGCGCATGACCCATAATTCCCTCCAGTCCTAAAGTAGCACTGAATGAGCCTGGAAGGTCTGGCTTGCATAGAGGCTGGCATTGTGTGTGATTTCTTTAAAATATTCAATCTGGGACGATGAAATCCAAAACAGGATCCAGCTGTACACTGACAGATATAAGTTATCCCATATTGTCTCCTATTACTGGGCGTGTGTGCTTTTCCTTTGTGATATATATACATCATATTGATGTTAGTATGCCAAAAAAGTTAACTTGAAGCAAAAAAAAAGGAGATAAATATTTCACTGTGATTTTGTGTGACATTAAACCTTAATGCTTGATTTCATATTTTTCCTTTCATGTGTTCTTTTTTTTTTTTCCTTTTCTAACCTCTGTTATAAGATGGCTGGTCTGGAAGTAGGGAAGAAGTTATTTGCCATAAACGGAGACCTGGTGTTCCTCAGACCGTTTGCTGAAGTTGAAGTTCTCCTCAGGCAATGTTTCTACAGCAAGGGACCCCTCAGGGTGCTGGTCAGCACAAAGCCAAGAGAGTGAGTCGGATATGTATATGCACAGGTTCTGTCGAAATCGTTTAAGTGTATCTCAGTTTGACACATTTCCTCTTTCTTCTCCAGGACGGTAAAGATCCCAGACTCGGCTGATGGCTTGGGTTTCCAGATCCGTGGATTTGGCCCCTCTGTGGTCCACGCTGTGGGGAGAGGTAAAAGATCGGCACCACTTGAGCTGTCTGGCTTCATCAGCAAAAGCCTTCCCATCACCTCTCTGTTATTGTGGCACAGCTGGCAAGCAGCTGCTACACCAGTCTTTGGGGGTGTGCGTGACTTGGCTGTAGTATGATCACAATGATTTCCATGTACCTATTTGCATTTTTCTTAGCGGTTCAATTGTTCTGTGTGATGGAAAGCACTTTACTTTTTTTTTTTGGTCTAAATTCATCAGAGCCCCTCTTCTGCTCCCCCCTCTAACCTAATTTAGCATGTTTAGTAGCACTGCTATCAGGGCTTGCACAAGATAGGGTCCAATCAAAAAACAATTCATTGCCTTGTTCGGCTGTTCTCAGAGGAATTGAATCTTGTTTTGTTCCTTAAGCAATCTAAGTGGGATAGCGGCGTGGAAATGTGCCGGGCATGTGCTTGCGTGTGAGTGCGCATGTGTGCGGCTGCATGTGTTGACATGATGTGGTTGCCTGGGAACCTGCTGTGTGTTTAAGGAGATGCTCTGATCCCCTGAGACAAAGCTCATAATGTAGGAGGTGTTCTAATCCCTTAGACTGTCATAACAGCTCCTGTCCCCTGGTGTCTGAAGTCAACAGGAGCAGGTAGCACCAATTACAGACACTGAGAGACAAGAAGAGAGGCGACAAGGAAAAGGAGCAGTTGTACAGATAGCTTTATTGTGGAAATCAATTTTATGTGGCAGTTCAGTGTATTGTCATTGTTTGAGAAGTTGTCACTCCAGCAATTCTTTGACACATTTTTCTTAATGAAGTTTGTGGTATGAGCTGTAACGAGGCTAGCTAGAAATATAGTCCACCTCTTTGGCCAAGCAATTACTGGATTGTCCCAAAATAGAATAGAAATAGACATTCATGGTTTGCAGGGGATGAAGTCCAATGACTGGTGATTCCCTGACTGGGTACCATGCTAGTGCTACACTAAGATGGTGAACATGGTAAACATTATACATGCTTAACATTACCATTGTGAATATGTTTGCAAGCTGATATTGACTTAAAATCATTCTCCGGTCATTGATTAATTCCCTAAAAGAGAAGCTTCATATTTAGAAGTTATTTTCTAGGAAAAAAAACCCTTTCTTGTTTTAAAATGACTTAGACGGGCATCTATACCATTGCCTCCTTTAGAATGTACAGATCTATAAAGTCCCTGCAGTTGGAGCACACCAGCTCACCTATGACTCTATTCAAACAGTGTAAAACTACTCTGCGCTACACAATGGCTACTTGTAATATTAGTGTAATTCAGCCAAAAATGTTCAAACTAGAAGCCGATTCAGATTCGAAAGAATAATGATACAGAAATCCCTCTGTGCAAGTCAACAGGATTGGTTCTTTGGGTTTGTTGTATATAAAACCCCAGAAATCTGAATCCATGTTTTTTAGACTGTTTTTGAGACAGTGGAAATGCACAGCTATGGCATGAGTGCTTATTTGCTCATGATGTGCCTTGTATTATACAAAAAAAAAACATCATACAGACATGTTAACAAGGTAGAAAAGTCCTCTCCTGTACCCAAGTATAGCCTCATAGAGGTAAGCTTGGCTAGAGAATCAGACCTGTTTCCTATTTAGCATTATGGCATTTCACACTGTTTGCCAGATGATTTTTGTTCAAGGAGAAAATCACCTGCTACTGGATGAGAGCTATTGGCTATTGCGTTGTATCATCCATTAGCTCCACTTGCTTATCATATTGAGAAAACATGCAAATGTTAGATACCACTATCTAGTTCCATACTTGTTTGTACAGTGTAGTCCCTACTGAATTATTTTTCTATTGGTCTGTAACCTTTTTTTTTTTTTTTTTAGATATATTTTTAACTAGAATGGACCTATTTGTTCTGTGTGTATATATAGATCATTTAAGTTCAGGTAACGCAGAGAAACTACAGCTAAATAGTTGAATTCTTGCAATGCTTTGTCAGTGAATTCCACATTCTTTACATTACAATACGTGGTAAGCCTGATGTGTTTTTAAGGAGCTATGAAAACAAATGGGAGGAATATTTAGTCTGCCATGCACTTCCTCCTGATAGCTGTAAACCTTGAAGTTCTCTTATGGTCTGAATCACGTCCCTCAGAGAGGCCCTCGTCTACCCCAGATAAACAACTTCCCTCCTCTCTCCATACTCTCTCTCACACTCCTCCTGAGCTGCCAAAACAGGAAACAAAGTTGTAAATACAAAGAAGAAGGAGGAATGTTGTTCAACCCAATTTTGTGTACAGGATGTGGAAGATGTGACAGTTATTTTTTAGGATGTGCTTGTGTTTTTTTTTTTTTTTTTTTTTATCCTGTCCCAGCTTGCACCTGCAAGATCATGTCCAGTAGCTATTGCCCTTGACCACCCCTCCTTTCTTTTTTGCCTGCTTCTCTGTCTCATGCCAGGCACGGTGGCAGCCATCGCTGGTCTCCACCCGGGCCAGTGCATTATCAAGGTGAACGGCATCAATGTGAGCAAGGAGAGCCATGCCAGCGTCATCGCTCATGTCACTGCGTGCAGGAAGTATCGGCGACCTACGCAGGTAAGACAGGAGGAGAAGAAAGGCACGGCAAAAGTGGATAAACTATGGAGTAAACCCAACTAGACAGAAACATTTTTCAAAAGTTGGATATTGTAATGGAGTTTTAAGGGTGATACAGCACAAATTTAACACACAGCTTACTGTGAACGTTCATGTGAAGCTGAAAGAATGATTCAATGATGCAGTCTTGCACAAAAAAATGGAATTATGTCCTTCTATTTTTGTTTTTTCAAGTCACGGTTTAGAATAGGTCTCAGAATGATGGCTGGTGTGATATTGTGAAATATGTGTGAATCGGTTTGTCATGTCGTGGAGAATTGTGTGAGGTCACAGAAGTGCAAAAGAGCTGAAAAGATGGGAAACAAGCGCCGCTTACCCGTGAGAATAAACATCACAGAAAGACCTCCTAGCTTCCGTTTACCTTCCTATCACTCTTTCTCTCTCTTTCTCTCTCTCTCTTTCTCCTTCTCTCTCTCTGACTCCATCTTTCCTTCTCTTGGGTCATTACACAGAAATAATAGTAGTTTTGGCTCCTCTAGCGCTGACCCCTGGCTCACAGCAGTGGGCTTGTTGTGGGAGACTGGCAGTCTGCAGAGAGAGAGGAGGGACGGGATCTGGAGGTGGCTGGGGCTCAGGATGGGTGAGAACCCAGCAGAAAGAGAGAGGAAAGATGGAGGGAAAAGAAGGGGGGAGGGATAGGCCAGACAGCTTCATTTCTTTATTTCTGGGAGTGTGGTTCACAGCGGGCAAGTGTGGGAGCGGCGAGCGAGCTCAGTCCACCTGTTAAAGGTGGGAAACGGTGAAAATAGAAACCCCAGGGTGTGTGTATGGTGTGAATTAGTCTAGTGTGTCATTATAATTGAGCCCCGTTGGGACTTGAGGCTTAATGATGCACTGCAGTGTTCCAAAACTACTGGAGATCTGGTTTACATCAAGTATGGACTCCGAGGAACCGCCCTCTCTTTCTGTGTCTTTATGTGTGTTTGTGTGTGTGTGGTTGTGCACGAGAAGACCACAGACCAGTAGGCAGGCACAGCATGTAGCCTTGGCAGAAAACCCAGTGTGGGCTTGGGTGTGGAGAACAGACACAGACAGATATACACAGAAACGCACAAAGACACACACACACACACACACTGGGCTGCGGAGCACGCTAGAGTGGGTTGATGAGATTGGCATGGGTTTGCTTTTGTGGCCTCACCAAGCACCATGTTTCCATATGTTTGTGAAGGCTTTTCACTGTATGCTCTGCCAAACCAACTGTGACACTGTACACCATATCTGGGCAGAATCAGCTAAACATGCTGCAACAAACCCCAGCCTCAGCTTGTGTACTCACGCACACGCTCAGCAGAGTTCTGTGTGTTCAGTTATATTGTTTCTGGTTTCCCGTCTCTTCTAGCAATAGAAATACCACCTGTTAATCACAAGCGAGAATGGAGGGACGACAGCGATGCTCCAGTAGCCTGGCTTGTGTTGACAGCTGTGCACATGTCCAATCAATTTAATTCTAAGTAAAAGGATGCACATGTATTACAGTTAACATATGTAGTAGTAAGAAAACATTTTCAAGTGTTTCCTCATTATTATGATGCAAAAGTGTTTCGGTTAAAAGTCTAAATGGAATCTTTGTTGGATTATTTTTGCAGCAAGATACCATTAAGTGGGTGTACAACAGCAGTGAGAGCGCCCAGGAGGACAACCAGAAAACCAACCAGAAACCCGCCCCAGAGGAGAACGGCGATGGCTTTGACTGCAAAGTAGAAGGTGACCACACACACTCACTCAGGCACATTCACAAACTACATGGGGGTAACTCATTTTGAAAAAAAAAAAAACAAAACAAAAAGAAATTCTGCTCAAGGTGTCTGTAGATGTAACACAGACTTGTTCACAGGAACGCGAGCCCGTTGCCTCCTTCGCTTAACAAGTGAGTCGCAGCTCCAAACAGGCTCATCTGGAATGTGTTAGTCTGAGAACAGCCCCCTCCTCTGGCTCATCAAGTGTTAATTCCCCCCCCCTACAATTTATGGATCCCAATGAGAAAGTAAAACAGGAAAGCTATTCCCTTCATAGCAAACGGCTCCGGAGCAGGATTTATAGCCACATTAAGTCATCGCATTAGTGTAGGGCCGGTTAACTCAACGCTCTTGGAATTGCTCATCATATTTTTGGGGGGAAGATGGAACAAAGCCATGAGCAGAGGGTCTTTCTCTGAAATTATCTACAGATTTGGTGGTCTGAGGCCTCCTACAGTGCTGAGTGGGATGATGAAAACACTTGCAACACTACGACTGTGCACCCAAGACCATAATTAGTGCATAATTTTGGTAATTCATGCATGTGTGCTACCTTGTTTGTCTGCAACAGAACTATGTTAAACCACTGTTCCTGTGTGTTTCTCCAACCTCAGAGGTGATGGACAAGTTCAACACTATAGCCATCATTGATGGGAAGAAGGACCACGTAAGTCTGACAGTAGACAACGTCCACCTGGAGTACGGAGTGGTGTACGAGTATGACAGCACAGCCGGCATCAAGTGCCACGTGATGGAGAAGATGGTGGAGCCCAAGGGATTCTTCAGCCTCACTGCTAAGGTGCTGTCTCTTTAAGTTAATCCAGAATTTTACTGGGATGAATATAGGGCAGAACAACGTGATCTAATTTAAGGCAGTGATAACAGTATATATTTGACATTGCAGTTCTTTTGCAGTGCTGGGTGACTTTTTGTGTTCCTGAAAATGAATGGCAGAACACAATTGTTTGGGCTTTGCTGGTTGAACATCTGGTTAGGCGTTGGGTTAATTATGTGGAGTATCTGGAAACAGTAATTTTGGTAATTCAATAAATTTTAATGGCATTTGAATGGTTTTGTTTGGTCCAACTAAAGGCAGCAAACACGAGATCCAGGTTCAATTTGGGGTAACTGCTTGGTAATTTGGTACAGTGGTAAGTTAATAAATTTTATTGTTTGGCAAGATTCACAATTAAAGCACCTTTATAGTTGTTGTTATTTCTCAATTTGATACGCTGTCTTTTATAGGGACCGTTTATCCAAAATGTAGTTGTAATACCTTCATTATTTTAGCTGATTATATGCCTAAATGGAGCATTTTCCCCACTAAATTTGAGTTTAATGACATGTATTATACCAGTCACTTTAATTCTGTTTTTTGGGGCTTTGGGGAAAATTAGGGCCTCCTATTGACCAACTTATCCCTGTTCTGCTCTGTTCAACTAACGACGCTGGGGTTAACGCATTACTGTAGTGACATTACATTGTCTGTGGTGCATTACTGCTCTGAAATCCAGACAAATAAGTTACAGTTATTCCTTTTTTTTCCAGCAGTGTAGCACTTTGTTCCTCTTTGAAATGCACTTGTGCTTGGTTCTCATCACAACATTTTCGGATCAGTTTAGATAGAGATTTGTTTGGATATGTGGGCATATGCTAAGTTTAACATGATGCAGAGTAATGCAAAAATCATATAATGAGTAGTGTAACAAATTACTTTTACATGGAGTAAAGTAATTTTTTTCCCCCTAAAGTAATAATGTGTAATCCATCATTTTTTTTGGAACACTGTGAACTAATGATAATCAACATTAGCTTAGTTTATAAAGCAAACATGTTGTTTAAGCTGGGACATTTATGTCAAAAGAGAAAGAGACAACAGAAAAAGAAAAGGGGACATTTTTTATTATGATGAATATTGATGTTTATCACCACAGAGCTGCGCTTTGCCTAATGGGGTATAACAATCAAGACATAAACAAACCGTGGCAAGGCTTTGTCTCTCAACAGGCTCAAGAGAAGGAAGAGAATAACTCAGAAATGATTATGAAAAACGATCAGTTTTCTTTGCATATTTTCGCTGTTTGGATGGACGTGACATCTTGGTCAGATTTGGACTGATAATACAAAAAACTTTGGAGTGTTTTTTTGAAATGGCAAAGAAATTTTAATATAAATTCCAATGCGTTTGTTTTTGTCTTTGAGTGCTGCGGTGTAGTTTGAGGGGCTTGATGTTAGTTAAAAGTGACAGCTTTATTTTTTAGTCATGTTAGCTCCCAGCTGGATGAAGTGCATGCTTTTTACATCCCAGCAGTGATACTCGCAGAATGATCATCATTGATTTAAGACACACAGAGGAAAAGAGGATTCACACAGACATAGATGCACACTTGCTGGTGTGGAAAAATAAAAAGCACTTTGCAGCATCTTTTTGCCAAATGACATGATGAACAACATCTCCCATATTTATGACATATTAGCCGAGATCACAAGTGGGTACATGTTTTAAATTGATGTAGATTTACAGCTCTTGTGTTCTAAAGTCTTTAAAAGCTGCATCTTAAATGAAACCCAATGGAATGCATAAAACTAAAACACGCCCTATCCGCTTGCAATATATAGTTTCCCATTCCACCAAAGTAAAAGTAATTTTAGTGTTATTATAAACATCTGCCCCAGCATTCCACGTCGTCCTCTGAGATCTGTGCGATGTTGAATTTTAATGTTGGTAACACTGTCGGGGTGCATGGGTTGTCTTATGCTTCACTCTCTTCCTGCTGTTACATTTCCTCCCCCTGCTTTTCTCTCTCCTCCACTGGGCATCTCATTAAGCAGCCTCGGAGATTTGTTTCTCTTATTCCCGTCGTATCTAATCTCTGATCTGTGAAGTCAGAGTTGTCTTTGTACATACAGCATATGTATCACAATCTGGGTTTATCTCCGAGGATTTATGAGTAGCACAAGGGCATTTTTTTGATATTCGAGTTTAACTGTTCATGAAGTGCTGCAGAGAAATCAGCCCTCCAGCCAGATTTCATATTGTTTTCTGTTGAATAAGGAGCTTGGTCATTTATTTGCATCCCATTAGTTGCTCCAAATGGAATTTTTTTCGACGTACAAGTTCATCATCCCTGTCTTTGTTTACCCTCTCTCTGACCAGATCTTGGAGGTGCTGGCACGTAATGACGACCTGCTGGTGCAGATGTGTGGCAGGTTGAGTTCCAGCTGTGACGTGATCCCTGAGGAGCTGCAGGTACGCTTCAGTGCCATGTACGGCGAGAGGGTGGAGCACATCAACCGACGCATCACCAACTACAGAAAGGTAACTATCTGCAGCTGCTCTGGTAAATAATATAGAGGCCTTTCATCGGTCTCTCTTGCTCTGGATGAGGCTTCTCTCTACGGTGAACTGCATATGTATATTTTTACACAGCTTGGAAGCATGAATATTGACTCTGTCTTTTGCAATTCTCTGTAGATTGACAATAATAGGAACAGGATGCAGCTGGAGTAGAAATACCACTTTTGCATAGTTTCGCTGTGGTTGGTTCGCTGTAATTCTGTTGCTAAAAGAAAGAGTGGAAATCCTGCTCAAGTAATTCCACATAGATGCAGTGTGATAGAACTTTTATAGTGACCTCCACTAATAGACTGTATAAAAGAAATGGAAGTAGCCTCCGGGGTATGAAAAGTAGAAAATGCCTTAAACCTGCATTCTTTCCAGTGACCACTCCACTGGTTTGAAAAATAAGCAAAATTGTATAGAAGTCTGTGAGGAAATGGCTCTACATTTTA
>NW_007578806.1:135956-193602 GCF_000690725.1 Stegastes partitus | reverse complement strand
CTTTTTACTAGTCAGAGTAAGCATACTTATGAATATCACAGTTAACTATATGTGATGCAGCCTTGCTCGCCCAGCTGACTAGAAGCACCAGTGTTACCTATAATTCAGCGCTTGCTGTTCTAACAGTGGTGAAAGTGCCAAACTCGATCACATCACAGTGGCCACCTTCACTTATTTTACGCAATCTCTGCCTCCACTGCATCGACTGAATAGAATCTCCTGCATAAAGAATTGGGCAAGTGAAGGAAACCCACTGAAAAGGCATTGAATGCTTTGATCAATGCCTGTTTTGTCCCTGTGCTCACTGTGTTGACATCAACATGTCAAAGTGCATCAATCCAGTAACTCACTGCAATACACCGAGCGCAACTACCACACCGGCTGCTGTGCAAAAACATAATCAGTTCTCATTGACCTACAAGAAATATTTGGTCAAAAAGTCTGTCTTTGACTTCCAAACTTGCCATTGATTATCTGAGTATGTCCACAATATGCAGTATTATCTTGCGCTTTGTTTGTAATTAGGTTACAGCTGGTTATCGATGGAGCCAAAGTGTTTTCATCGCTGTTCGTCCACATCTGCGCGCATGTGTCTATAGGCAAAACAATGCATGCAAGTGTGCGTGAGAGAGATGGGGAGAGAGGAAAAGATCTGACTCAACATTAGAGAGGGCCTTGGATTAATTACCAGTCACTTATAAATATCCCTGCGCAGCCACAGCCAGGACTCGTTGTGTAAGATCCCCTCATGCACCAGAGCATTCCTCCTCAGACCCCTAGAGAGAAAGGAGGGGGGAGAGAGAGAGAGAAGGGAAACGAACGAAGAGAGAGGGACAGAAAGACGGAACAGAAAGTCATTAGAAGAAGAGATGTGAACTTGAGGCTCGGAAATAACTGACCTGAACCATATAGAGACTGACAGGAGATGCTGAGGTGACTGTTTGGTCTCTTGAGAAGGTTGGTTCATTGTCCATCTGGAGTGTATCAGCTCGCTTTGGAGCAGCTTCAGCTTCACACTCAAACACTCTGAAGTAACTGAGGAGAAATGTTTGCTTTAAGTTTCTTTTTTAACATATACATCATGCTATGTTTGTGTTGTCCGTCAGCCCAAGTTGCTAAAAAAATGTATCTAACGGCTTATAGCATCTGCTGTGAACATCCGAGACAGGTTGCAGGCTCGATGATGGAGGGTTCAAGTAAAGTTTAACCAAATTTTGCAAAGAAAAAATGTGCTTATGATGTTCTGCATCAGCTCTACTGGATCAAAGCAAACCATCCGACTCTCCGTGTATTGTGCTTTACATAGAGATTCTATCTTGTGGCAGGTTAAGGAAGCTTCTTTGCATTGCAGAATTGGGTGGAGTTGTGTGTTCTATACAAGTTCAATAGCATAAAGCCACCTGGGAGGATATTTGTACTCATACAGGATGAAAACTTATCTCAAAGAATCTTTATTTTATTTGAAGCGACATCATTTTTAAGGAACAATGTGTTTGACATCACTGTCATGAAAGTAAAACCCACCATTTCAAAGCATAAATGTACTTTCTGTATGTTACACATCAAACTACAATTACAACTTGATGATACGAGCTGCTCGGCACCATTTAAACACAGTTCACATCAATTTAAATGATAAAGGGTTATGTTGGAGTCTGGAGTTCCTCACATATGCGAGCAATGATAATCTCATGAGTCTGTCTTAAATCTTTGATTTGGTTTGAATATCTGAGCCGCCACATTAAAAGGAGGAATGTTGAAAATGTACAGTAATGAATGTTTATGCTTTTCTTCTCGGGCCAGCTGTCACGTATGTAAAATAAAACAGAACATCTAGTTGACAGATATTCTCTGCTGTGTTTCACATGCGGCCTTTTATTCTTGTTTGGCGGAGGTACATATCAGCTAAATAATGCTAAGATTCTGACTTTTGGTGCCTCCCTGATTGAAAATTGTTATTTCATTTTCTCATCTCTCCTCGCCATCTACCAGTAGTATCAAAGGATGGCGTTGCCTGCAGCAGTTGCCATTATAGTGCAAAATCTCTTCTCATTTTTTCCCTTTACGAGCCACATTAATGAAAATACATACATAAACATATTTTATCTCTAAAATATTGATGTCTCTCTTGTTCTTTGCATTAGTTTTCTCGGGTACTCAAGAACAGAGCATGGCCGACTTTTAAGCAGGCCAAGGCCAAGGTGTCCCCTCTGCACAGCAGCGACTTCTGCCCCACGAACTGTCATATCAACGTGATGGAGGTGTCCTACCCCAAGACCACCACTTCTCTGGGTAGCGCATTTGGTGTGCAGCTGGACAACAGGAAGAACACTCTGGAGAAGGGAGGACGCAGCAGTGCAGAGCAGGGTGAGCATGGAAAACACCTGCACAGTGGAGTCATTTACCATATTTATCGAAATTGCCGCAATTTAACAGGTGGTTTTGTTGCTGGGCTTGTGTTCAGGTAAGCTGAACCCCATGGTAAATGTCCAGCACACCATCACAACTATGGCTGCACCGTCTGGCCACAGCCTGGGCCGGACAGAAGGCCACGGCCTTCGTTTCCTCCTCAGGGAAGAAGACCTGCTCACCCTGGATTCCTATCAGAAACTCCTCTACAAACTCACTGCTGTTGTCAAGGAGATGGAGACACACGGTGGCCATATTCACGAGTGAGTGCACACCTTCGCTCTCTACGTTATCTCTACCTGAATGGTTGCGTGCAATTAGACATGCAGATGGTCAGATTGTGAAACATAAACACACACACACGCAAAGAGCTTACTTTCTTATGTGCACAACCCTTCTGCAAATCATTTCCATGTGGGATGCGGTGTTGTGTTTTTAATAAATGGGCTTGAACTTGAGGTTAATCTGTTCGAACATATTCCTGCAAATTGCAAAACAAAGCGTGAAAATGATATTTTTTTTGCAACGCTTCAAATCACTTTTTTGTTTATGATGGAAAGAAATACCCTCCCACTGATTCCATTCGATTTTGATTTAAAATGTCCTTTGAAACCAGATTGCCTCGTCTAACAAGCTGTAACCTCAGCAGCCTGCGTGGTCAATGAGCTGCATCTGGCTCTTGGTGGGCATACATTTAGATCATTACTCCAGCACCTGCGTGTTTTTGCTGTGAGTGTGAGGAAGACGGAGGACTGAGGAAAAACAGAACCGGAGTCAGTTTGTTGGATTTTGCTAAAAAAAAAAAAAATTCTCACAGTTAATTTACGTTAAAGATTTTAAATCAGATATGGTATGTATGTGTTAGATCACTCTGTACTCAGCGTGGTTGCCAGGTTTATTGTTTAGAGGCACATACGGCAACGGAAAGGAAATAGGAAACACTGCTTTAGTCTCCCCCCCGCCTCAACGGCCACCACCAAACAGGAAACACAATCTCAGTGAAGTAGGGTGTGCTATTAGGCCAGGTGTCCTCTGGAAAAGCTATTCACTCCCACTATACCGCTGATAAATGCAAGCACAGTACAGACACGGACGGCTAATAGTGCACATAATAGTATCATTTTCCGAGTAAAATGTCTTTAAAAAAGAAACTTTTGAGTTACAAATTTCTGCTGCAGTAGTTGCCAATTATTAGTGGACAGCTCACTGATTATGAAATGTGTGATGAATCTTTTGATGATCATTTGATTGATTTAGTCATTAGGAGTCTCCTCAGCTCAGGCGGCCAGTGTTCGGAGAGCGACATTAAAAGTTGCTAGATGGAGCGGAGCTGTCACCTAACCGCGGTAATAATGAGAAGAGTCCACAGCAGGGCTCGTAATGACGGAGTCTGGACAAATTTTGTCATGCTCCTGTCAGCGCCAATTAGCTTGGTCACATGCTCGCACAGCCAGATAGTCCAAGACACATCTAGGAAGCCGATAGTGACCTTTACCATGCGCTATCTGTTCAAACATGCAGACTTCAGGAGCTTGTTAACGGGAAGGTTTCGCAGCAACTGAAACTAATAAGTTGTAGTGCGAGTAGCTGTCCCGGTGCATTGCTTTGACCTCTGTGGGTGTGCTGAACCTTCCTGAGCTCTTCATTAGATTACTTTGCATATTAACCCGTTTGCTGACTGGACAAAGGTCATTACTTCTACTATCCTCTCTCTCAGTTCTCCTTGTTTAGTTTAAATCTCTGTGTCTCTTTGTTCCATCTAATTTTCTCTTGGTATCCACACACCCTTCTACACACACAGACAGTCTTTACTCTCTGCATCTCTTTCTTTTTTCCGTTTTCCTGACAGCGCTGCTTTTTAATGATATAATAATGAACTGAAGTGGCTATTTCGTGTCTCATATCAAACACACGCCCCTCACATTCCCAGCATGAGAAGAGGAAGTCTGCGGTACATTCGTAGTAGATTAGAAATATCCTTAAGTAATTTAGGAACAAGAAAAAAAAAACCCAGCTAGACATAGCAGTATATTACATAATGTTCTGGCTAACTCTTGAGGAATTCATTTCGAGGCAGTGACCTGTGAACTTTTGTCTCGGGGCCACAGTGAAGGGGTCACAGCTGTGTGAGGACATTCCCGGTGACGTGCTTTATATCAGGACCCCCTCCCTTCCTGGATCACATACCTTCCCCCCTACTTTCCTTCTCCATTTCCATATTTTTTCTCATTCTGTGCACACTATACACGGCGTCATTGCCGGCAGCAGGTTGGGAGCTATAGGGTCCTCGGACTTGTTTATCTCGCTATTGATCGAAGCGTTATGCAAATGTCTTGCCACGAAACAGCCTGATGTGGAGCTTTGTAATGCAGATGCACTTAAAGATGCAATGAAGGCGATTGAAGTTCTAATGGCTTAATGTGTCGAAGTGGGTTAAAGAGTTTCCCGTGAGAGATTAAGAGATCTTTCTGATTTGTTGCGATAAGCAGTAGTGTACTTTGGCCTACTCTCGTTCTCTTGTTCTCAGCTTTTTTCTGTCTTTTTTTTCTCCCTTCTCTTTTGATTCTTCTGTGATCCAGTCATTGTTATTCTGCCTTGCTCTCTCCAATAGTTTGCGCCCCAAAGGCCCCAAACTGCGCTCACTTCTTTATTAACCAATAGCCAATCACAGAGCCTGGAGAGCTTCTCCATGGTGATGGAATGCCACTCTGCTTTGGAGGGGCATTGTGGTGGCTCCAGGAGTGGACCATAATGAGGGCATCTTTGTGGCCCAGTCAGCTTGTGAATTGTAGAAAGGGGGTCAGTGGGGAGAGAGCACGAGGAATAGGGGGGAGAGGAGAGGTGTTTTAAAATCATAAAAAGAGGCATTAAACGAAGATGCATTTTGCTTGCATGACAGACACAGGTTGTTTATTTTGATGCAGCTCCCACTGGCCTCCAGCGGCCCCTCCTCTCCGCCTCCTCTCGAAAATGTCTTGAAGGCCGATGCTATGACACAATGGAAAATGTAAGCGGACACAAATTAAAATAAGTCTGAAATGTAAACAGACATCGCGTGTCAGAATGCGTGCGTGGGGAGAGATCAAAAAAAGTCCAAACCCAGCATTTATTGGAATATGGCTTTAAATGCCACCATGTGTTGCTGCAACTGTGAAAATATCCTGTCCGGCCTCTTCCTGCTCCTCTGATAGCAGCCTAATAGAATACAAGCCAACGGCAATAGTGAGAGGGGAGCTGATCTGTGCAGCCGAGTTGCAGCGTGTTGACACAGCTGCACCTTGCTTAATGTTTGAACCTATTAATGTAATATGGATCCCCGACCATCTGAAGCTGTTGTGCGGAAGCTAAACACAAACAGGTTGGGGTTTTGTTTGGCCCACTCAGCTGTTGTGCATACTGTACGTGCATGCATGTACAGCTCAGAATGTTACAGTGAACTCTGTGGCATAAGTCTGATCAAAGGAGTTGTTTACGTCCCGCTATCTTGTGCTAAGTTTGCATAAATGGCACGGTTTTAAATAATCCCTCCTCCCTTTCTTCCTTTTTCTCCTTCCTTTCTTCCTTCAGCCTTCTATCATCCATCACCCATCCTCCAGCGTCAGAGGTGCGGACGCCCGAGAGCTACATTTCTGCAGAGAGCGAGGGGGAGAAAGGTGAAAGGAACGGCAAGAAAGTGTGTTTTAATGTGGCAGGGGACGAACAAGAGGACTCTGGACACGACACAATCAGCAACAGAGACTCATACAGGTAAAAACAACAAAGAATGACTGTGAGTAACACAAAACTTAACTTACAACACAATTTAAAGGAGAAACAAAACAATAGTCGTAAAATTTTGCACACAAGAAATGCAAATGCATCATTTAAGTTTATGTTAGCCACACAGTATTTATATGCAATGCAATAAAATACACCATATATTGTGTGCACTTTGAAGCATTTTTATCGTCTCTTTTTTCAAATTTCTCACCAGTGACTGTAACAGCAACAGAAACTCCATTGCCTCCTTCACCAGTATCTGCAGCAGCCACTGCAGCTCCTACGTTCACAGCGATGAGATGGACTCAGGTACGCAAATGCAGCACGGCAGGCATGAGCATCTTTCTCCTCTACATACATCTTATATATTTGTTCCTAACTTAGAAGGCTATAGCTTACCCTACGAACTCTCTGAACCCCAAGCTGCTTCGGGGCATTTTATTTGCTCTTGACACATTTTTCCTCACTCAAGGCTCATTTGTCACTGTAACATAAAGTCCTGCACCTCTATGGGAACAGCAGAAACATAGCTGGAAGGAGCTCAAAAATGTCTTGTGCAGTGTCCAGTTATATAAAGGTTATATATAAAGCTATAAAACCATAAATTATATAAACAAGAAAAAAAAAAATGTTTTTACAAAAACAAGAAAAAACCTGGAACCACGTGTAAGCCATTTTTTCAAGTGCTCACAGGTGTCGTCAACACTGAAAAAATGTAGACATATAAAAATGTAGATATATTTCTACATATTTGTTTTATTGGTTTCCGTGCTTGTCTGCTATCTGCTCTGTGTAAACACAGCCTGCAGTTCAGCCCAGTTCAGCCAAAAGTCCCTGAATTTTTGTCCAATGTTGGTCAGAGACGAGTCACTAATGACTTTACTTGTACAATGGAGCTCAGAATTTTAGTTTTTGCACAATCTGGTCAGTGCAAACATTTTATTTTGGGGAAATGTTTTCTTTAAAAATGTATATTAAAGGGATATTGATGAAATTTCACTATTTTAAGCTTAGGCATGGATCCTTTTAGTCATTTCAGGACTGTTGGAAAGTTGAAAATCTGTTTATTTTTTTCTGTT
Organism: Stegastes partitus; assembly: GCF_000690725.1. Taxonomy (NCBI): domain Eukaryota; kingdom Metazoa; phylum Chordata; class Actinopteri; family Pomacentridae; genus Stegastes; species Stegastes partitus. The sequence continues at coordinate 186,355 of NW_007578806.1, read as the reverse complement.
TTTCTGATAAATGAGTTAATATCTGCATTTTTGTTATTGTTGTTGTTGTTTTTTAAGATAACATGCCTTGGAAATCTGCTGGTTTTGGCATTGAGACGGTGTTTACCCTTTGATGATTCTGTCCAACCCTAACTTCGAATGTCATATTCACACACACAGCTGCACACACACATTGCAACTATATGCAATGTCAGATATTACCCTTTTTTCTCTCTCTTTATCCTAAAAGCTACAGGAAAAAGAAGGGCAATAAACAGACACACATACTGGATTTGCTGTCAGTCCATGCAGAGTAAACATGCAGGTGTTTAATACTGTATCGCCGTGGACTAATAGTGACAAGTTGTAATCGCACCTCTGCAGGAGATGAAATGCCCTCCAGCGTGTGGCTGTCCCATGATAAGCAGAAGAAACTTCACAGCTTTCTGGAACATCTGTTTAGCCAGGTGGGTTCAAAAATTTTTACTACCCAGTTGCTGTTTTCCTCAACTCTACCAGAGAACCCTTATAAATCCCATTAGGAAGACATTTAACTTTTTTGTTGTCTGGTTAAAGTGAAAAGTTATTTATTGTATTGTTTAATAGTATCGTGTGACACATTGAAAGTGACCCTGATTTGCTTTATTCTATGATCTTCAAACGCAAAACAAATTTTTTATGTGCAAGTTAATGGGTTTTTTTTAAAGGTCAACTGTTTATTTAGACTTTTGTGTACGGGGGACAGGAAATGCGCATTTTCTTGACTTGTGCTCAGGAAGGACAAATTGCCACAGCCTTAATGACCCTTGACCTTTTCTGAAACCTTTTGAACAAAGGTCGACCATATCCGATTACACACGAGCATGCGCCATCCACGAGGAGTTTTATGAGGATGTTTCCATCGGCAGTGGAAAAGCAGAAAAAGTGTGCTTTGCTGTCTCTGCGCTTTTTGGCTTGCTTCCTGTCATTTATTTTATTGTAGAACAGCTTCCCCCAGCTTTGTTTACATACTGCATAGCAAACTGTGTTCACTGAGGCTGTGTGGGATCGTGTGTGTGTGTGTGTGTGTGTGTGTGTGTGTTGCAGAGAGAGCAAAGAGAAGCAGGTGTTGGTTATGTCTGGGCAGCAGATTTTGCTTCCCTCCGCGTACTTTTCGATCTCAGCTTAGCGGGAAACTGTATCAAATGCACAAATTTGACCCTTGTGCTTTCTTCAGGTGGACTCAATCACTAGCATGCTGAGAGGAGCAGTAGTGGCTCGGGCGTTTGAGCAGACCAAGTGCTTCACACCTGGAAGAGGATTACAAGGTACACCGACACCAGCAGCAAATACTGCGATGTGCCCCTGGTGCTCAAACACTGATGTGTCAGCATCCGTTGCTGCATCTCATCACACACTGCATTTAACCATTTATTACTGAAAGTGTATCAAAAAGTTGTAGCGAAAATATTTATTTTTTTCCCTCATATCTTCTTGTTAAAATGTCTATATTTCTACTCCAGCTGCGTTCATACAGGTGTTGTGTTTTGCTTCCTGGGTCTTTCTGTGCTGCACAGTGATCCTGTTGCAATAAAGACAATACATGAGAGATTCTTGAGCCTATCCAGCACCAACACTGACACAGAACAGAACATGCACTGAAAATGCTGCAGCCGCCTGCGCATAGGAGCGGCAGCTTCCTGTTGTGCAATGTGTCTGTGCACAGATGTGATTGTAGAGACGTGGGGAAAATGTTGTAGGTGGATTCCAGAATGTGAAAAAGCCATTTCTCCTCCCTTTCTCCTTCCTTTCTGTCTCTCCACTTCATTTCCCTCTCAGCTATTCCCATGCCCTTCTCTTTATAGTGCTGGAACAGCACCACTTAGTTGGGTACTCATCTTCGCTTTACGGTTATTGTAGTGCTGCTTACCAGTCGATGGAAAATGTGACCCTGTAAAAGCTCTCGTGCATGTACGGCACCCGATCATTTCATTTTACTCTGTTTGTTTGCCACCTGACCTCATCTTGGCCTTGGTGCTTAACCGCGGTGTCTATTGTTAGGTTTTATCTCTCTCAAGAAAATGTAGGAAATGTTGCTGGAAAGGGCTAAATTTATCCTTATCATTTCCCACTTAAAATGCAATCTAGCTTACAGTGCCCTTTCATCATCTCTGCAGCTCTTGCTCAGATGACTCGACCCATTTTGGAGATAAGATAAACAAAAATTTCGCTCCAAACAGCAATTGTTTTCTTTCTTTCTCTTTACAAGCGGTGCAAGCACGTTTTCCAGATTTTGCAAAAACTATAACTGTCTTTCTTGTACCCTGGTGGTCTGGATTGAACTATACTAAGCTCCCATATGATGAAGTTTGCTGATTTTATGTTCTTGAATGTGACTTTAATGAAGTGCGAGGTGCACTTAGAGCAAAAGAGCAGATTAGCCAGTTATTTTGTAGGTTTCAATAAGTCAAGCTTCCAAACACCCCAAACCCATTTGGCACGCAGACTCCCCTCTCATCTCCAGCTGTCCTCCAGTGAGTGCCGATATGCTTGAACTGAAAATAGGTCTCTGCTTGTGTGTGTGTGTGTGTGTGTGTGTGAGACTCCGAGTGTGTGATTCTGTGTGTGTGTTTGTATGCATAAATGCCCTCAGGAGGAACGTAAGGCCTTGATCAGAGCTGATCCATCTCAACTCCAGTAATGTGTGTGGTTGATAACAGAGCAAATAGGATTATCTAACAAGTAGAGCATTCCTGCATCTGATCTCACACTCTCTCTGCCACGTCTGAGACGCACAGCTCCTGTTAAACAGCTACCTTTCTATCGCAGATCTGTTGTTCTTCAAAGTAAACTTTCTTACAATCCATTCTGTCTGGTCTTCAGAGGGTTTACATCCGATCAGAAGGATTTTATGCTTAAGTTTTGCCGCTGCAAAGGCAAGGGGATAGAGGTGGTCTAAACCGGGAAGTCTGCTAATAAAACTTCTGCATTTGGAAAGATATAGAGAGGGAGGCGAACGTGCAAAGAAGAGAAGACTGAGATGATGTTAGGCAAACAGTAGAGCAAGACAATCTTCTCAGTAGTTCAAGTGTTTTTACTTTTAAAAAGTTTGATGTCACTTGTCAAGAAACTGAAATTTTCTGATGCCAATACGAATACAGTTGATGTGAGAGTAAAGGACAGGAAGTGTTTATTGAACACATTGATTAGTTTTTTCTTTCTTTCCTCAATAATCAGTAACGTAAGACGTCAACAAATGCATCATTTCATATAAATCCACTTTCTCCTTATGCAAAATGTGCTTTGCAACTGACACATACATTCATGTATCACTACTCGGCGTATGTTAATTCTCTATATGTCTGTGTGTGTCAGAGTTTCAACAGGAGATGGACCCCAGAGTGAACTGCACCAAAAAGTTGCGTCTCCACGTCAAGCAGGATCCCTGGAATCTTCCCAGCAGCGTTCAGGCGCTCACACAGACTATCGCTAAATACGTTGAAGGTCAGTGAGTAACTCCAAACATGGCTAACACACACAAAATCACTCGCTCATTACGTTTTCGCAGTGTTCAGGCCCTGCAGCTCGCTCTCACAGTCACATCCAATATTTATCATGACAAAAAATAACACGCCTGGCATGCGAGGAAATGTGCTTCAAACTAGCCAATTCTTCACTGCACCTCATCATATTTATTAGATGCAATAATAACAGTTACGGTTGTGTAGGCAGTCCCGCTAACTGCAGCGCTCTTTAAACTTTAAACCTACAACCGTTCTGGGATTCATAAATTGCATCCACAGAGAGGGAGCTGAAAACAGTCAAGGAGCTGCATTCCTTTGAGTTTTTTGCTTTATTTTTTTATATATTTAGAGAGACATTTCAGCCATATTTATTCACAACGGGAGTGTGCGGTTTTGTGTTTGTGTACCGAATACACAGACATATACAGGCATACATGCATAAGTACACATGGACACGCCACCACCAAACACACAAACAGCCGAGACCAAAAGCCGGCCACATGACGCTCCTGGGAAAGGTGAGCCGGCGGTCATGACTGCGAAAGTACAAATAAGCAGAGTTATTATTAATGTGCAGCTTGGCCTGTGTTCACCACTTGTTTTTTTTCTGCCTCTCTCCCTGTGATGGCTTTTTCATGCAGTGCAGCATCCTGCTAAGTTACCCACAGCTCTGAAATGACTATAAACAAATGGGGATTTATGTTATTATCTTGGTTGCTGGTTTTTATGATGTTGTGTTTTTTTTTTTTTTTATATGGTAACATAAACAGCTGTGGAGCTCGGCTGGAGGAGACATGCTATACTGCATCGTCCAATTTATAGCTTTAAGGAGCTCAGTTTATAGTATAGGTCATACCATTGGAATTGAGAAGAAAGGCTCTTTGCTGCTTGATGTAAGGTTGTTCACTGGAACGCTTTTACTTCTTTTTTTTCAGAGGTGAAGACGCGGCTGCTCTTGGTCTTACTACAGTATACAGGTTTGTCTTCCCATCCTCTTACCCTGATACAGAAATACAGAATACACACTGAAAATATCATCATTTTTGTGCCTTTTGTACAAAAAACAAAGAATTGGATAAAACTATCGCGTACTCCCTCAAGAGAGCATTCTGTGCTGCTGACTCAAACTGTGAGTTTAGTTCAAATAAATAAAAGACATAACTCAACATGACTGACAAAAGAAAAAAAATGACAGGAAAAGGAGTTGTAGTCATGCACTCAGATAAAAGGAGTTTTGAAAATAAGAAAGGACTTTTCTGTAACTATAGGCCACATTTTTCTATTTTCTCACAGTTATACACACATTTAAAAGTATCACAATAATTAAAGACATCACAAAACATTAAAAACATAATTTTTCTAAATACACATGACTGCATTTAACGAAAGGGCTCTGGTCACAGTACAGCAGTGATTACGATCCCTCCAAAGGAAAGTTGTTCAGAAGGTTAATCAGAATAGGAAGATGATGAGATAAAAAGTTATTTACATTACTCTAAATTTCATTCTAAACTTGACTTTTCTGTGAAACACCACTTCATCTCATGAGAATCTGCAGGTAGAAAGTTTTGTGTTGCGTCAGTGTTAGAAATATACTCAAATACTGTTTAGTACAGTTTTGAGGTGCTACTTTATGCTTCAGCTTTGGATTTCAGAGCTTTATATGTTACTTTCTACTCCACTACATTTATTGGACAGTTGTAGCTGCTTTTTAGATGAAGATTTTACACAATGGATTTGCTTTTAAAATACATAGCTTAACATTAAACCAGTGGTTTCCAACCTTTTCGGCCTCCGATGTCTCACAAAAAGCAGCGTGTCATTGGGGTCGTGTTTCAGATGTCTGTGAGTTGTTAACAGCTCCACCGAAGTGGGATTTTCCCTCTAAACCTCTCACATGGTTTTATTTTAATAAATGTTCAAATGATCCAATATTTCAGGAAAAAAGTCAATGATTAGAGAAAAAGTCAAAAAAACTGAAAACAGATTTGTGTACCAGAGCTTTGTTTTTCTTCTTTTCCATCCCATTAATCATCTGACACCCTTCAGATTAATCTTCAGTCCCTGTGTATAAAACTGGATATAAAGTAGTTCAAACCAGCTCCACCTGCAGCAGCTACAACAGGAACATACTGCTGACACGCTGATGCTTCACTATTAACAATGTAATGATGCTATATATAATATGATATCAGTCAGTGGGACCAAACCAGTATTTTAACATTTTGCTACCAATACTTATGTATTAAAGTAGAACAGAGTGTTTTTACATTTCTGTTTTGGTGCTTTTACCGAAGTAAAGGATCTGAATACTTCTTCTACGTCTGGTTATGCTTATAGGTTTAAGACAGAGAAAAAAACACTTCCATAGTAAAAAAGTCTGGGAACCACTGCTCTAAAAACTGTCCTCAACAGCAATAATGAATGCTATAAATTCAAATCCATATCATTCTCTGTAATGGCACTGCACTAACAGCGCTAGAGAAGTGAGTCACAACTCAACTCAGCACAGAACAACTACGCAGGTCAAACTCTGGTGTTGTGCTCTTTTACAAACCTTCAGGACCTACAAACTAGTTAGCTGGGCTAATAGAATCAAAAAGTTTGCGGTCATTCCTTGTGACGCATTACTCATTTCTGAGGGGTTCATGAACTCATTTTTTAACTCAGTGGATTGCTGAACTTTTTGAAGGAGCCTATTTCTCAGGAAATTATGGCAGCCAATTATTTTCCACTCGAGCACACCTATCATTTGCTCTCATTTTTTTTCCTTGATACAATATTTAATACCCGGCACGTTAAAAAAAGCGCAGTCAAGCCTCTTTGGTCACCTTACTGCAATTCTGACCTAAGAAAGTGTTTAATTACCATAACAGATGCATGGCACTCTTTTCTGTCACACCCTTTCCTTTAACCTTTTACTTTATTTCTTGACACCTCAGTTTTTAATCCTCACTCACTCTCTCATGTTTTTCTTTCATCTCTTCCAGACTGTACTTCTCAGTTCTTCTTACTGTTTGTGCTTAACTTCTTTCTCATCATAGTTTTCTTTTTAATCTCATCTTTTTGCTGTTGTTGTTGTTCTTCCCTCTAGACTCAGAGATCCAGTTACGTCGAGATATGGTGTTCTGTCAGTCTCTCGTTGCAGCTGTGTGCGCCTTCTCAGAGCACCTGCTGGCTGTGCTCAACCAGGTAATTATACATATGTCTTGCTTGGTATTGTGAATTAAGCAAGGATTCTTTGTCTCAGCTCCCTGATTAGCTTTTTTGTGTCCACTCTCAGTTCCACAATGTAGGCAGAGAGCTGGACCAGGACATCCCGGACCCCCAGGACCTCCAGGAGGCCCAGGAAGCCAGCCGGCGTTGGCTGGAGCAGATTGCCAGTGCCGGGCTGCTCTTCCATTTCCAGTCGCTTCTGTCCCCCAATCTGGTGAGCATCAGATCAGTTCATCTACTTTAACGTACGCTCTGGAAACTCTGGTTGCCCCTGACTGAAGATTTTATTTGTCCAATAGTAGTTGTTAGTTCAAGCCATTAATCGACTAGAAGTCACATTTTTAAATAGTTCATATTTTTGTAGGTTATCTAACAATAGAACGAGCAACCAGGCGACGTGGCTAGGATAACCTATGTTTGAGAGCCATCACTGATAGGCCAGTGTTTGCCTGCAGACTTTGCATGTCACCCTCTTGGAGATGTCCTTTACTGTCTCCGAATGATTCCACGCTTAACCCTTTCACATCAAATTTGACCCGTTTTGACATTTGATTGATAAAAATACCCTAAATGTCATTCTTTTAGTCTGAAATTTGATGATTTTTCCTAAAGTGACCCAAAATACACAAAAATGAAAATATGTTAAAATTTTATATTATTGCAAAGGTGTTACAAATTTTTGTACACTGAGGCAGTTTGGGGTCAGATTTCACCCGTATCCATTGAGATGGATTTCAGAATTACCAGTGTGGGTCAAATCAAGGAAAATGTTGGTTTTAGGGAATCTTGAAACTGTGTAGATCATGTTTTTTGTGTTTTTTATATTTACATTTATTAATGTGACACGCTACTTACACATTCTAAATAGATCTGTAGTTTAAGATTCGGTATAGACACTTACTATGAGGGAATTCTTGACCGGAATTCTTCACAGTATGGTCTGGTTCAAAATTAACCCGACCCATACTATGAAGGCATAAAATATGAACACTATGTAAGGGTTAAGATTTCCTGCCTGACAAATGTAATTGCTTCCTAATACCTGCAGGGACAGGCTGTGATAATGTCCGTCTGTGGCTAAGAGAGTAACTATCACCACTTTCAGCTAACAACTTCATGCCATTGTCCTATTACAAAGAAATTCTTAAAAACTACTTGTACTTTGAGGACAAAATGAACGTCTTTGCTGTATCACCACTTTCTGTGGAGTTACATTTATTTGTTTTGCCTCCATGTCAGTGACAGCCATCACTGGAGGCATTATTTTCTCAGGTTGTCTGTCATTTCAGTTCTTGTGAACACGGTATCTCGCCTTGAGGGAGCTTCTTCAAATTTGTGTCAAATGTCCACTTGGCCTGAAGGAGCACAAATCTTGGGTGTCCGGCTATTGAATTATTTTAAAGTTTTCACTTTATATATTATATTATATGAGTCTGGAATGACTTGGTTGTCAACTGCAGCGTCACTGGTCAGCGGATGCATACAACCATAAGGCAGAAGAAATAGTGTTTTATTTCCTGCCACCATCCGGCCAATCAAAACTTCTCATCGACTAACGTTTTCCTGACTGTTTCAGACCTGCTGAAAACAGGAGTTTTTGCTGTCTAATATGGATTTGTTGTACAAATGACATGTAGTCGGGCACACTCTAAGTTTATATCTTCTGACAGCCTTGGGTTATTATTTGACTGACAGTTGATTTGCGTTGCACCTACAGAGATTTTGGCTTTAACTGACACTTACTCTTTTATTGCGCATCTTGCCTGAATGTAATCTATATTCTGATTCAACCAGAATACATACAGTATCTCAAACAATATGATTCTCTGAATTGCAAAAGCTTGAAGGTTATGAATTATGCAGCACCCCACATTTTTGTTTTGCTGTCTGAATAAGTATAACCGTGAGCTATAGCTAAGCAAATAAGATGGAAACTACCATTTATGTATTTTGGATTTTAAATAAATCAATAAATGCCACTACCAGGCTGCATGGTGGAAACCCCAGAAAATCACTGCAATGTGCTGAGTTTAATACAGTCTGCCCGCAGTGACTGCGTATAGATGAGGTCGGAGGCATTGAGGTGTACCACTGATTTGCAGAACCTCTGTTGTTACTCAAGTAACAGACAGCTTCTAAATCCTCTGCAGAGTCTCTGTTTAAGCTGCAACTGCTGTCTGGGGATGTTATAGAAATATCCCAAACACCAAAAAAACAAAAACACACACACAAATTCATTCAGAGTGTTCCTACAGGCAAGAATACTTTAATTTGAGATCCACAGAGCTGTTCACATCTGAAATAGATCACCGCAGAACTGTGAACTTTATTTCTTGCGTGCCTTGTAACTTTAGGCCATTTCAGCACAATATTGTTCAGCTGCTAAAATGCTGTTAGCGGCTATAACCAATCACATTAGAGCACCTTATAATTATTCAGTGTGAAAAATCAATATTTCATCACATTTTGGAAAGAAAAAGCTTCACGTCTCCAGACACAAGTGCTCTTTTGGCTCAGTTTGTGTCAGACTACTGTCTTTGGGTGCATGAGTTTAAGTCAGTCCAGGGGAAAGACCATCAGGCACGAGTTCATCTCGAATCGCCTCTGTGCAAAAAAAAAAAAAAAACTGAGCTATGCACATACTGTAACCTCACTGAAACCTAGATTGAATATTTCTCTTCAAGATTTATTAATAGATCCACAATGTGTCCCCAACTAAGCAAGAGAAACTTAAGTTTAAACTGCTGATGGATTATTAATATTTTCTTTAAAAGCAGTTATTAGTTTATTTTCTGCAGTTTGTGTCATCAGCCTTTTAATAAAATTAGGCTTTTAGATTTAAATTCTGTTTCCTTTCAGTGGGAATTGGAGACAGAGGAAGTGCTTTCAAAGTTTATTTTGGACGACTTTGGCTGATTTAGGTTAGAGGGGTGTGTGGCTTACGTCAGGTCCCAAGAAATCATGGCTGATTTTTTTCTCTTCCTGCCTTCATACTGTCTTTTCTCTCTCTCTCTCTTTCTGACTCTCTGTGTCTCTCAATCCTTGTCTTTCTCAAGAAATCTCCCTTTCAAGTGTCCCTGTGGAACAAAACAGGGTCTTAGTACCTGCAGGTGATTCCAATGAAATCTCAGCACGCTCCTTTTTAGGGCACCACATGAAAGGCAGCATGAGAGGAGCTGGAGATACTGAGGGTGTGTGTGTGTGTGTGTCTGCATGTTTGTGTTTTTGTGTATTCTGAATACTGCCGTGTCAGGGGGGGTGTGTGTTTATGTGACATCCTTTGAGATAAACTTGCCCACACATAGCAGTCACTTGGCAGGACAGCGGGTATCCCTCTGTCACATGTCGGGCCATCTCAAATGTGCCTTTAGAAAAAAAAAAAAAAAGGTCCTAATCCTCTTCCACCGCCGTTCTGTTTATCCCTCTGCATGCGGTGGATGGAGAGAAGACGAGGCAGAAAAGAATGCAAAGGGTAGGGGGGTGACAGGGGAGCGCGGGGCGTCACAATCCGACATACTGGAGCTGCTATCGCTGTGGCCACAAGCAGATGTGCTTGTTTGTGGATGCTGAGTGGATGTTTGAAAAGGAAACACACGCGTATGCACACACGTTCAGGGATGTAAACAAATACAAACAAGCTAAAGCAAACATAAAGACGGACAAATGCATGGGCATAAACACACTGCCATGCATATAAACATAGGCAGTGTCTGATTATAGGTATGTGAACGTCTCGTCATACATGTAACATCTTTGTGAACCTCCACACACGCGTTCATATATGGATAGAGAATATATACTGAAGTACTGTAGCCAAGTACAAATTGGAGTGAGTCCTTCATTTAAATATATAATATAAATATGTATTTGCTGCTTTAACATTACTTTTTAAACAAGTATACTCTACTCTTTACTCCACTGCGATAGCTACACAACTGTATTATAGATCGATGTATTCCCCACCTCTAACAACACTGAAGTGCTGAATAGATAATAATGCATCACAAATAATCCAGTATTATTATAAACTGAATATATCAGGTATATTTTATTTGAAAATGTATTATACTTTGTGATATTAGTATGAAATTAAAAAAAATGTTTACTAGAACAGGTGTGCGCACACAGTCTGAAACTAATAGAAACCAGCACAAGTGAGCAAAGTAAAGAAAAATGTTGAGACAAACTTATCCAACGTGGTCACAAGAATGAATTATATAACTTTAAATTGTCATTAAAAATCTTCTTGTTCGTAAAAGTGTGTTATTTCATTTTTCAATGTATGCGCTATTGTAAATCATTAAGCTACTGCTTGACTGTGGGAAGCACATTTTCTGCTATGGAATGGGAAAAAAATGGCACATTCTGACGTGTACGTTCATCATACATTCTGCATTGTTCTGTGTTTTTTACTTTGCAGTGTACAGATGAGTGCTGAATTGTCTGAGTAGGTGGATGGGCCGCCATGAGCTGCTGAACAGCCTCAGTGCTCCTCTGTCGTCTCTTTATTCCACACTTTCTTCTCTCTTTGTAAACAATGCAACTTGACAGTCATGAGTTCGGCTGGAGATTCAGATGCGTTTCTTTAGTTGTGCCTATTGTAGCCCAAAGATGCAAGCCTTGCATTTGGGATCTGTGTGCATATACATACTTGTAAAGGTCCTATAGAGTACCTTTTTTCAGCAAGTGAATGAATCTCATATGTCCCCACGTTGTTTCTTTAATTTTTCAGCTCAGAAAACTGCGAAAATGGTTCATTTTACTATAACTATTGAGTTTTTAAGTGTGCTTTATATTCTACTGCTGTTGGTCCCTGTCCCCTTCAGGAAGAAGATTTTCAGTGTGGAGCAAAATATTTGTCTTACAACGCAAACAGAAAAATATGAAAATGAGAACAGCTTTATTGGGGCTATGATAATATACAGTATTTGTGAGCACAGAGAACAGGAGAGAAGCAAACAGGTGTTAATAGCAGCTGAAGTTTAAACACAGTAATGTACCCTATTTACTGGTTTCAGATCTTTTCCACTATCTCCAAATGTCTCAGTTTCCTCAGAGCTCTGATCTGTGGGTGTGCGAGTAAAGATAATGGTAATGTTAGCCACTTGCAGCCAAAATCAGAACCTTATGTTTGCCTTTAGATTGTAGTTTTTTCAACTTTTTAAATTTAGCAGGAGCACCTCTAGATATTAACTAAACCTGGTGGAGTGTGAGGCAGCTGCTCTTTCTGAATGGTTCACCTGGAAACAGTGGGCAGCAAAGTGACAGGACTATACAAAGCACAAGCTCGACAATTATTGGTTTATTAGCTGGTACATAGCAGCTCAGTAAAATTCTCACTAGCTTGTAAAGCTGGGAGACAATCTCTTTGTGGGGGCATTTCAAGAATGGCCGAAGTAAACGTCTTCATTTCTTAACAGCTTTTATTTTCCACCTCCTCCAATTTTTAACAACTGCAAAACGCAATAAAAATGGATTATCACCATGTGGCATCAGGATATTTCCGCAACCTTGCACTGGTAATGCTATGCTATTTTTTCCTCTGCAGACTGACGAGCAGGCCATGTTGGAGGACACTCAGGTTGCCCTGATCGACCTGGAGAAGGTCACTTTCTACTTCCAGCAGTTCGAAGGGGAGCCGCTGGTTGCTAGTATGTACTGTATTTGTTTTAGCTTCCATTTGACATCTAAGAAACAAATGTACACGTTCATCATTACTAATTAGATTCTCTGACATATGAGTAAAGTTTTTAACTCTGATTTATGCCTCTCTTCTCCTTGGCAGACATGCCCATTTCATACCAGGTGGAGGGCACCCGCCAGGCCTTGAAAGTTTGCTTTTACCTTGAAAGTTTCTACTTCTCACAGCTGCCCTACAGGCTGAAAAATGGAGGAGGCATCAAAATCTACCCTGTGCTTTTTACACAAGGTATACAGTCTCTGATTCTGGAAGTCAGCGTGTAGTTTGCAGATGAAAGGCACTTTATAGATGATCGTGAACTCTGGCAGATAGATGCACCTTTATCGCTTTGTTTACCACTTTATCCTTTGATCCCTTTCTAGCACTGGAGAGTATGGAGGGATACTACTACAGAGACAATGTGTCAGTGGAGGAATACCAGGCTCAAATCAATGCCGCCTCATTGGATAAGGTCAAACAGTACTACAAGAGACTGAGGTATGTCACATGAGACACATACCCACAGATATTACCTTGAGATTGCATATCCTGTGTGATTTGGCAGTTTGTATCCAATATAAATCAAGATGACCTGCTATTCAGTCGGGCTTGGCTCTCAACACCCAGCAGGGTCTCAAGGTGATTGGCTGAGAGAAGCACAGCGGGAATGTTTTATGATTGGTTGCGAGCACACACAGCAGGGGCTGCAGTGATTGGATGAGAGTGCCCAGCATGTCACCAGTGCTGATGTAGTGCCTCTGTACAGCTGCTGCACTCGGTTACCTCACACCCCATTGGTTTGCGGCACACTTGAGACTCTCTATGATTGGCCAGGCGAGGATAATTTAATGAGGTGGAAAGAGATATGAAGAAGACAGTTCAGGGATTTAATAAATAAGAACTTGGCTTTATTTCACCTCCTGGATGTGTAAGTGAATGTCAGACCTATAATGTCAGTGAAGTTTCATGTCAAGAGTTTGTTATTTCAGAGAGTGGAAATCACATTTAAACCCGTGAAAGGCACTTATTAGAAGACTGTTTAATGAAGGACTTAAACTTGACTTTTGCAGAATGTCTCACACTGGTGTTCGTGGAGATGTATTTGCACGCCAAGAGCATGATAGACTTGCAGACACATACACCTGGTGCCGTTGAAGCCTCTTAATTGGACACTCTGTCATCATAGATCGAAGCCTTTCTGTCTTTATACTTGAGTTTATTGCCCTAGTTTATTGCGCAGTTGCCAATGAACTACAGATGCTGTGATATCTAAGACTAAATGATATAGACTGAAACCATCTTGGCTAATAGAAAGAATCAGTCACGCTCTTGGAAAGCCGTTTGAAGCCCAGTAAGAGTGTGACTCCCTCATTGAATACCTAGGAGGGCAACCGGTTGACACTTCGGCTTCAACTAAACATCTGCTGCAAATTGCGCGGGTAATTAAATGCACAGCAGAGCTCGTAGCAAAACTTCATTTAGTCATTCAGGGACAGTCTTCTGTGGAGGGGGGGGGGTTAAATAATTTACGGCTCAGGCAGTTATGTGCCACATCAGTGCCTACCCACCACGACAAAACATTAATTTACTGCCATTGCTTTCTGCAGAGAGTTTAAAATTTGTTTGTAGTGTTTAGTTTGATGAAGTATCCTTTTTGTGGATCCCAGAAGGCCTCTGCTTTAAACTCACTCAGCTCACAGAGGCAGCCTCCACCTGCCTGTGGCTCACAAACCGCCTGGCAGACTGTAAGCAGCAGGTGAGGCTGGCCAAAATCACATCCGGCACCCAGACAATCAACACTGGCACCCCCCAGGGATGTGTGCTCTCCCCTCTGCTCTTCTCCCTTTACACAAATGAATACACTCCAGGAGACCCATCTGTTAAACTCCTGAAATTTTGAAGGAGGCACGACGGTCATCAACCTCACATGGAACAGTGATGAGTCTGCATAAAGACAGCAGGCTGAACAGCTGGCCTGTCCTCCAATATGGACAATCTGGAGCTGAACACAGTCAAAACCGTAGAGATGACAGTTGACTTGAGGGGAGGCCCCCTGTAAGCTGCATCCGCCGTGGAAGCATAACAGTTCCTGGGATCCACTTTCTCCCAGGACCCAAAAACATATAGTGCGTCATCAAAAAGACCCAGGAGAGGATGTACTTCCTGCACCAGCTGCAGATCCAGTTCTGTATATTATAATCCAGCCTGTTCTCTCTTCATCTATCACTGTCTGTTTTGGATCGGCTGCTGAACAGGACAGGAAGAGATTACAATGGACAGTCTGCGGAAAAAATCATTGGTGAAAACCTCTATTGAAGACTTATATAGTGCCTATAAAAAGTTTTCACTCCGCTCTGAAGTTTTCTTCTTTAAATTGCTTTTCAACATTGAATCATAGTCAATTTAATTTTGCTTTATGGACAAAAATTTATCAAAAATCCTCTTTCATGTCAAACTGAAACAAGCTTCTACAAAGTCATATCACATAATAATAGAAACTGTAAAATAAGTAATTGCATTCACCCTCTTTCAAGTGACTCACCTAATTCAAGCCTAGTGCAGCCAATTGATCGCACAATTAGTGAAATGGAGGTCATCTGAGTGCAGTGAATGTGTCTCAAGTGACTGCAGAATAAAGAATCCTGTATCTGGAAGGCCTAGTCACTGGTGAATCAGTACTCCTGGCTGTAGCTACACCATGAAGACAAAAGACCGCTCCAAGCAAGCCTGTGAAAACGTTATTGAAAGCATGAGTCTGGGGATAAGTCAAGAAAATTTGCAAGAAGTACAGTTAAATCTATCATCAGGAGATGGAAGGACTATGGCTCATGCTTAAATCTGGCTACATCAGGCCGTCTTTAAGAACTCCGCTGATGAAAGAGGCCTCAAAAGCCTGTCAAATGTCAACCAAAAACTGCATATACAGTATATTTACACTTACAGGAGAACCCTTGTTTGAAACTTGTGCACTCTTTTTCATATTCAAGGACCAGTAATTAGAAATGTGGCTTCTGTTGGAGCCAACTGATCATTTAAAAACAATTTTGTCTGTGTCGGAGCTAAACTTCTTGCATGTGTACGCATGGTTTTCCAGCAAACTTGATACTGATTCTAATTCTATGAGAAAAGAATTTCAAGTATTCTTTGAGTATCAGATTTTTCAAAGCACACTTGTGGAGAGCATACTGTGCTGGGTCATTTAATCTTCCTGTGCATCACTCATTTCCAACTGCCCTTCAATCTCTTTGTGTCATTATATTGTCTGCTCCATCCTCTGGGACAGTACAACCTTTAAACAGTAGAATATTGGCATTTTGTGGCATCTCTTTCATTTTATTGAGTCCTTTTTTTTTACAGACTGCAGCATGGACGGTGGTGATCAGTATCTAAAATGTCATTATTTTAATCGTTTAATCTTCTTTTCAGTTCTAGCCCTTTAAAATGAAATCATCCCAACAAAGTCAGATGTGGCTTAATGGTGGAAACCAAACATGCAGGACATTCTGGAGTGTAGATGTTGTTCAGAATCACCTTTATGTGCATGCATGTGTGCTGTATTTCTGTACTGTTTGGCCTGTGCAGAAAGAGCCTAATTGAATTGACAGCAAAGGCTCCAGCAGTAACACGGAGCAGATGTGTCTGACAGGCAAGCGAGTGACGCTGGTGATTTGGGGCAGCATTAGGGGTGCTGGGTAGAGATGTGGACAGGCAGTGTGCTGCAGAAATGCAACCAGAGTGAAACTGTTGGAGACTGTGCTCTTCTCAAATACTCCATCTCCTTTTCAGCAAAAACTTGTTGCAGCACAAAACGGCACATCATGTCAGTTTAAAGCTGAAGCTGAGCTCTCGTACTGTATATAGAACACCGGGGTGAATCGGCGGGTGCGGCGGTGCCATCTATATCTCTCTGCCTAAAGGAGAAATTTGCATCCAAGTAAAAGCAAAGTCAAAGCAAAGAAAGTTTGTGCAGGAGTGTGTGTTGCTGCTCAGTAATGATGACAGCAGAATACCTCATGAAAGACACAATATAAAGCACATGATTGGCAGGGGTGGAATATATAAGTGTGTTTACTTGACAACAAATGTGACTCGTGAGTATTTCCATTTCTTGCTGCCATTTTTTTTGCTTTAGCTTTTGATGATCTTTAACTTTTGATTGACTTTTGACTTTAATCGTTACCTACTGAGCCAACTGGGGTGCAAAGTAGCACTTTATATAGACTTCTATTGTAGAATTACTGTTATAGAATTTGCCTGTTGTAGTAATTTTGTCTGTAAGCTGCCAGAAAATAGTAAAAATGGTACACAGCTTGTTAAGAAATAGTCCAGATTACTAAAACAGTGACTCAATAATCAGAATATATTTTTTTAATGGTCTTATCGATTCACAGACTGCTTCTGTATCGGTCTCCGTGTAGTGCTTTAAATTCTGAATTACTAGTGAGTCATTCTTGTGCACTTGAAATAACACAGGGAACTCTAGCAAAACTTCAGCGGGCGAAAATTCTCGCTCCCACCCAGACTATTTTCTTGTATCAGTCGTAGTAAAGTAAATACTCCCAGTTGGTTCTCGGCAGTCAGTGGTCTCTCTCTATGTTCTGTTACCAGTAGTTTTCTTTTGCCGGCTGCCATGTGTCTTTCAGCTGACCACAGACCAGGCCGTGATGTCACTCCTCTCTCCATTGCAGCGTTCCAACCTCAGGCACCTCGTTATCCTTGGAGCCGGGCCACAGCAGTGTTGGGTTAAACCCACACTATGGGCCAGAGCCAGAGGCTGACTGACAGGCAGAAACAGCGCAGCACACACATTACTGAACTGAATGAACTGCGGGGCCGAGGTTCGAACGCTGTCATGTTGTCAACCCCACAGACAGATTCTCATTACACCTGAGACCCCTGCATGCATTCGGAACCCCTGTGGTGTAGTTGGAAATTGGATTTTCCAACTATTAACATTGCATGCGGAGGAATAATGGTGATGACTATAAAAATAGGCTTTTTCTATTAGAAATGGTGGTTGTGAGATCATTTGTATTAAATGAAATTAAAGAGAAAGAAATGGGCTCATTATATTGCGCCCCCTTTTAGAACATGAAAGAAGAAATGTGCGTCTTTGCAGGAGCTATTTGTGTGCGCATGTGTTTGCACATGTACGTTTCATTGGGTAATCTAGAAGAAATTTTTTTCCCTCCTCCACTCATGCCTTTGCCAGCATGCAGTAAATAATACCACTGTAAAGGTTACTGTAAGATTTCTCAGCAGCCTCTCTGTCTCTGGCTGTCACTTTCCTTACCCACACCAAGATACAGTATGATCTGTGCAAACCCATAGTGCCTGATGAAGTCACGCAAGTTCTCCACTAAACATAAACCCACGGGCCAAATCAGCACAGTCAGCGGTTTGTGGAGCCAGAACCTGCATCCACGTTTTCGAGCTTTCATAAACCATCTCCGCTGACGTATGCATTTATAGTCCTGAAACCCTGACATGTTCCAAAGTGACAGGTTGCTTAGTCATAGACTCGCTGTTTTGTTGTTTGCTTAAATCTGCTGCCGCTTTCTCCTCGTGCTAAATCAGAAAGACATTTAAGAGTTTAATCAAGGTCATAAAATAATCATGTCTCGTTTTTTTTTTCACTCATAAATCGAAGTTGAATGTGTAAAAGCAGAGAGTTTTCCCTCCATTTCTCCCATCTTGCTAGTAGGAGAAATCTTAAGGAAGGAAACAGAACAGAATGAATCTTTTTCCTTTGGGACACGGCAAGAATGGAAAAGGGGAGATTGAAAAGGGAATATATGGTGGAGATTTCAGAGGAGGGATGAGGATGATGGGCTGAGGAGAGTCTGAGCAAGAGAGGGCAGAGTGGAGAGAGGTGAACCAGAGCAGAGTCTGCAAATGTATTATTCAGACTGAAAGATTATTGCAGGCTTATGATTTCATTTCATTTTGCTCTTATTGACGGGACTTTTCACGAGGGAGTTAGATTTTTCCTTCTGCATGCTCCCGTGCTATTGATTGATCACGGTGCATACAGCAGGTCTACGTGCATTACGTGCTGGTGAATTGTACGTGTCTCTTGTCATACTGTTGCTGCAGGTGTAACAGTAACCTCAGAGTGTAAGGAGGCGTGTTTGAATCAATATCTTCCCTTCTTATCAGGGAGATTGGAAGCTTGCACTGCAGCCATTGGGCATTTCTCTCTAATTGAAGCACATTTGGCAGTAGTGGCAAAGTGTTTGGCTCTGGACCACGAGGCAGTCTTGAAATTTCCACATCTCATAGTACACGTCCCTTTTGATTAAAAAACAAAAAACAATTAAGTTATGTGGATATTAAAATCATATACATTCTGACAAATGGTGTATAATAATATTGTGGTAGCTAAAAGATAGGCAATAAACATGGATGTATAGCTTCGTCCAGTAGTTGGTATGTATTATTATTAGACGGTTGAATTTCATGCTTTGTTGGTTTAAGAGTCATCTATCATCGTTGCACAGTCATTTGTGCTCACAATCTGTGCTCTTCCACCAGCTATAGGGAATTCACCACGCTGCAGCGGAGTTTGTTTTGATTAGGCAAAAATGCGAGATGATTATAGCGAGTCAGTTTCAACTACAGCCTACTGTTTTGTGTGTGTAGATATGCTACTGAGAGTGCCAAATGTCCAACAAGATGAGCAGTGCTAGCTGATTAAGTATTGCCAGCTCAAGATAGGCGTATAATATGCGTAAATAGGCACATATATCCACTTGTGTCCTCTTGTTTCCTCACAAAGGGGCACGTGAATGCATACACAAACACGCAACTACAGCCAACAATACAAGCCCTGACAGTTTCCTTTGCATAAATCATGTTGTTTGTTCTCTAAGGACACCACCTAAATATATGCCCAGAAAACAAGATGATAGACGGTCCGACATCACTTTGAGTTGTTCAGCAGGCAGACATGAATCCCGGCACCGTGCTCGATATCAAAACACCACCGCAAATCTGTAGCTGAGCTCAGATTGTTATATGTAGCATGTTTCTCTTCCTCCCTGGAGCGAGGCTGTGCAGTAATGGTTGACATGACAATAGCTGCTGCTGCTGCTGCTGTACGTTCTTCTGTTTGACATGCATTAGTGTTGCAGTAATCTTAAACATTTATTCTTCAGGATGGAGCAAAAGTCACGCCGCTACACTGCTAAAAATAGGATTTCTCAGATTGTTGTACCCTCAGGTGTATTTTACTTATTCAGAATCGAAGTTTTTTAACAATTATGGATTTATGCCGAATTATGCGTATTGATTTTCGATATTATCCTAACCTTAGCAACAGTTAGGTATATTTTTCCTAAATGAGCACAGAGCTGTCTGCATTTTAAAAAACACTCCTGCCTCTGCGCTGGCAAAGGGAGCCCCAATCCACTGGAGCTCTGAGGAAGGTGGTGAGGCTTCGTTCTGCTCCAGCTAGTGTGCACTGAACCCCTGTTTATAAAGCCTAGAGGGCTGAGCCGTTTCCATTTATCACTCCTCTTTGATTCTATCATTGAATTGCTGTAATGATGACAGCTCCGCACTTAGCGATGCTTGATACTGTAAAAAAGACCTTGACTTGTCTCCTCAGCAGTCTCTGTTAGAAAAAGAAAATCACCTTTTGTTAGGAGCCAAGAATACTTTGCATCTATTTATGTGCAGCGGCAGGACCATAAATTGGTTCACTATTTTGGGCCGGTCGCTCAGCTCTAGTTGTACATGTGCAGTAACTGCTGGTGTGTCCTCGGTGACAGTGATTTAGAGATAACATGCCTTTAACTAGCTCTGACACTAAGACACCATTAACACAAATCTGCTTTGGGTGTCAAGGATCGGACACTTGTTTCCTGGACTTGATTAACACTGATGACTTTGAAAATGTCGTGTGTGATTTATTTTTCGTCAACATGCACGTGAAATCATGCATATTCACAGATTTCATTATATCTTGTGTTTTACAGCCATACATCCCAGGTGGGTTTGACGTGGTATCCGCTGGCATGTGCTTTTATATTAAGCTCCGGTTGACGTATAGCTGGTCGTAAATATTTGTCTGTGTAAATAGGAAGGAAGCGTGGGATAAGGAAATGACCTCCAGCACACTTCTCACACGCCATTTCCCTGGTGTCAGTGCAGGAGAGTCACTGTGTGGCATGTGAGGGCTCCTGGAAGCCCTCATTAGCCCCCAGGCAGCTCTGCCTCCCTCTCCAGGGGTTTGCGAATTTAATAATGGTGAGTGTCATTCATCACGACCCCGTGAATGATTTACATGGACCGGCATGCACCTCTGCGGGGGTCATATATAATCCCATAAATTCTAGACAATTTGCTTGTGTCCTCACACACGAATGAAACCAAATCTGAAGAAAAAGCCTCACATTCGTCATGTCTCTCGTGGTATTTCAGGGATCATTTATGTTTCTTTTGTACTTTTTGAATGGAGGATGTGATGTTAATACAGCCATTCCCACAGCTCTACCCTGAAAACATCTGTGCCTCAGATTCGTCTTCTTCTTTGTCGGTGCGGCAGACTACTAATGCTCCTGTGCTGTAAAGGGCCTCGAGTGTCCTATTGTCATGAAGGAAGCAGAAACAAAGAGAATTAAGTATTCTCATTGGCCCAATAAAATAAAACCAGCTACACACAGAGCAGGTCATCTTTGGCCTGCAGCCAAATTTTCCATTAGAGCTTCATGTGAAAACCTATTGGCTGCGTGTGTGTGTGGTCAGAGGAGGTTTAGTTATTGCAGAAAGAGCTACAAGCAGGCTTTACCTATGCTTTTCTTAATCTCTACTAAAAGCAAAAATATGCAGAGGAAGGGGGGGAAGGCTTGTGACAGAAGAAAAGCTGACAAGCCTGATTGCACAGTGTTCATGTAACCTTTGTTTTTGTGTCAGTCTGGTTACAAGACGGTGGGCTGGAGTTGTGATTGGCGTGATTTCCCACAGAAAATTTGAGAATTAAAGAAGAGAAGTTAGTTTTTTTTCCGCTTTGTTGTTGCAGAAGGCCGGCGGGTAAGAAAAATGATAACAAGCCAGTGCAAAAGCCTGCAGGGGCCTTCAATGTCCTGCCATTAAAGTGAAGCAGCTGCAGTTGAGGGACTTAAATCTGAGAGCCGCTCTTGATGGGAGACAAAATAATAGACACCCAGTGGATTTTGACATTATACCTAATATGTATGTAATATTTTCTTAGCCACACAGCGATGTGCTTGCACTCTGTGTGTGGGCTTAAAAAAATCATTTTTCATCCGTAGTGAAAGTTTCTAAGGTGCTCAGTTTCCAAAGCTCTGACAAAACACCATCAGTTCAGAAGATGTAATGCAGGTGCTCTTTAAACCACACTTCACTTCTACTCTGACTCCTATTATTTTGTCATTAGAGACCTCCAGGAGAGGCAGCGCTGTTCCTCAAGCTGTGGTTGATGATATTTTTAGAACAACTCTTACGGCAGGAGGATGAGATAATCAGTGGGTATTATGACCTTGCGTCTGCGGAAGAAGTGTGCAAGGGCACGGCGAGGGAGCTTCTGTTTTGTCTGAAACAGATAAACAATTGTGTGCAGATGAAGTAGAGTTGGGCACTTACACGAAAGTCGGCTCCAGGCAGACAGATTCTATTATACACTTTTAAGATAAAAGTCGGAGCAGCTGACCGATAAGCGGGACAAGGGTGAGTGTTGAAGTGTACAGATAACGGCCTGCATCTGCAACAAGAGCCAGAGCAGAAACAATTGCAGGTTTTTGATTTCCAATAAATTTTTATTTTGTGTTTTGCTCACTCACACTCACAGCAGTTTATCACCACGTCTCTGTTTGACCGCGTAGGAAAATGATGTTTTGTTTGGAAGCGGGTGGATCTGACTTTCATTTACTCCCTGGGTTTGTTTTTCCACAGGACGCAGTCTTTAAACACCGCGTGCTCACACAAACATGTACACGTGTGCAAATACAATATGGCTGCCAGGTGTGACGTGTAGAAACTTTCATGAAGAAATCTGATTTTTAAGAGCTTTAGACTTTCAATCCAACAGCACCAAAAAACAAAAACAAGGCTAAACATTTAGATCATGCAACAATTCTCGCGATTCTGCCAGTTAACATGCTGTTTATTAGAGGTTTGTATTGCATGCTGTGACGCTGTTTTACTCTCAGTCTACTGTGAGCATCTTTTGAATGATAAAGCCATCTTGAACAAATTACGTGGACTGTTAGCTCCCTTTGAACCCTTAGCTGTAGTCATTTTGTGGAGCCCGCCACAAGGTTAAAGAATAATTTGGCAGATAGGGATTAAATACTTGGAGACCTTCGACAAGTGAGTGTATAAAATGTGGAGGTTACTCATCTGTGTCTCTGAATACGTGTGTTGTGTAATAGATTTAAGCGGAAATTTAAAGCTTAAGTGAATAAAAAACATCATGTTTGAGGTTTAAAAAAAAAAACATTTGCTCAGAAATGAGACTCATCATAGCCTCAATAGCATAAATGGATGAAGGGAGTCTATTCTGTAGGCGTTGGAACCTAGTTCTGGGTTCTGTACGAGCATGAGTAGCCCCGGTAACAGTACCGCAGTGTGATTTTTAGCATATAGTTAATGTATGTGTTCTCATTGACTTTTCATTTTGACATGGATGTTTTATAATCACTATAAAATCTTGAATCAGGGATGTGTTAACTGTACTCTGATTAATGAATTTCATTAATATTGTGTCAGGCAGAAATATCACGGTCATAATGAATGCCTCCTTCGCCTGATTTTAATCACTTAATAGCAGAGTGAGTGCAGATGAATGAGATGTGCTTCACTCATTCTTGTAAACAATCTCCTTCCCTCTAAGTCTTTTGTTGCTGCATTTCTTAAAACAGATCCCCCCCACCCCCTTGATTCTAATATTTGTGACTTCAGAAATGTGCGGTGTATGTACAGTGTTGACTGTATGTTAGACGCTATGACCGCTTCTGGCAAGAAATAATGGAGTATGTGATTTTATTACAAGAGGCTTAATGTGGTGTACTGGACCTATTTTTAGCGCACTGCTGGATTACTGAGATTTGATGGAGTCACAGAGTGCTGAGTTTGCACCAGTAGCACTGCACCTCAGATGGACTCATTGCGGCATGGATCCTCTGTGTCTGCAGAAGGACACCAGTGCAGTGCTGCCTCCAGTGGCAGAAGAGGGGAGCAACCACCGGCACCGGCTGACTGTACTCCATGAATGAATGAGGCAGTGGCATTTGGAGTGATGCCCAGGACAAGAGATGCTTAGTCTGTGTTTCTGCCTAGCTCTGCCCAAGTTACTCTCATGATTGATAGTCAGATGGTGGCGCTCCATAATGAGCAGGTGGCCTACTTTTCCCAGAAAGGCAGCCAGTGTTCTGATGACCTAATGGTGCAAGGAAACAGTTTCGATTTCACGCAGTGGAGCTACTAAATAGAAAAACAGTTTATGCCTGATTGTTAAATAAACTGTGCTATTATGCATTGGTTCTCACATATATAACTGTGTCCCACTGCAGTACAAGTGTTGAGTTTGAACTGTTCCATATCTGAGATGTTTTTCCTCCCCCAGGGCTTTCTACTTGGATCAGTCCAACATGCCACCCAGCCCTGCACCTAAAGCTGCCCTCATCGATAAGGTAAGAGTAGCCTTACACATCATGCTGCATTCTTGTCAACAAGGGGAAAAAAGGCTTAATACCAGGATTAAATGCTGCCATATGGACCCTGTTTAGACATCTGAACACACATGGACAGCTGAGTCACACTGCTGTTGCACCTGTTGCTATGGTGCATGTCTGAGATGTACAGCTTACCCTTTGACCATTTCTGCTAAAAGGTCCAAAGTTCCACACATGTGTATTATAACAATCTGTCACCAGACAAGCACCAGAATTTTTTTATTTAATTTTTTTTCATGGTCTAGGTAAGAAAAAAGAAATGTTTTAACAATTATTGCAACATATGAGCTATTTCAACTGTCTACTTTGGCAGAACAAGTGTGTTTTTTCGGTCATTTACTCTTTAGCAATGTCCACTTGCACAAGACTTGTTGTAAAACTACATATAAATAGGGTCATGGACGTACTTGCATGTGCTTAAACAACCAAAATGGCAATCAAAAAATCGATTGGTATTAAATCAAGTACTCAGTTTAACTATTTACTTTTAGAACGTGGCATTGACTACAACAGTCTAAACAAATAATGCCCTCATAAACTATTTCCCAAATCATAATTGTAATTTAATAGCATTAGTAACTTCACTTCAACATGCTCTCTTATTTTTATTATCATTTAGTATCTTTTTTTTTCATGCTGAATCTACCTAGCAGAGGGCCACAAGCAGCTCATAATCTGCAGATGTACCCATTTGATTGTTTTTTATGCACTACTTTGCTAATATGTTGTATTTTCCTCATATGTCATCCCGCACTAACATCTCTCCCTTTGTTTCTGCCCAGTTAATGCGTCCACTCAACGCTTTGGAAGAGCTCTACCGCCTGATGGAAAGTTTTATCAGTTGTCGCCGCACTGCTGCCTGTCAGTACACCGCCTGCGGGGCTTCTGGAGTGGGTCTGCTCTCCGTGGCCTCTGAGCTCTGCTCGCGTCTGGGAGCCACACACATTGTCATGTGCAACAGCGGTGTTCATCGGTGAGTGTGTGGGCACATGTACTGTACCACGTCTTCTGCCTCTCTGCAAGCCACCTCCACTTAAATTATATGTTCCCGGTTATAATTTTCTTTCTTTTGGCCGCGCACTTGCAGTTTTCCTCTCCCTTTCATCTGTCTTGCGTTGACACTGCTCTCACCTTTACCATTTTAACCACAGTTTCTCGCCGCTTCTCTGCTCCTCTTTTCATTCTCTGGCTACCTCTCAGTTTCATGCGAGCCCTGCCCTCCTCACCGTGGGGATTTTCTATTAATACACATTTCTCTGCATTAATTAACAGCAGGATATTCTGCTTAATAGGGCCCATTGTTTCTCCGACCAGATTAGGGCCTTTAAGTAGGCACAGCACTTTACACAGGAAGGAGACAGGTCAATTACTTCCATTCTCATTGAATTCTATATGCGGCTGCCTAATTCACCTGCTACAGAGGGCACCATCCATCAATGCATGAGGACAGAAATATCATGATCGTTTGTCACCGCTGATCTCCAGCTCCAGCTTTCATCTTCATCTCTTACTCTGCTCTTTCCCTCCGCCCGCCCACCCATCTCACTGATGCCCTCTTTCTTTACCCCATGACAGTTTCCATATCTTTTTGTCTCAGTCATATGCACAGACTCACACACGCACCGACTGTATAAGACTGATGGCTTGATAAAGTGCTGCGGATGGAACCGCCTGGTTGCCACAGCTTTAATAGAAAGTTCCTGTCTGTGCAATGACTTCTGCTACTTTATTAACCCACAGCCTATATGTGTGTGCGAATATCTGTGTGTGTGTGTGTGTGTGTGTGTGTGTGTGTGTGTGCAATTACACACACTCGCCACAGCTCACCCAGACAGGCAGGTTAAGTGTACCATGACACAGCAGGTGACAGGGGTGAGCCATATTTAGGATTATTTGTGAACTAGCTTTCGCCATAAACACTGTTTTGCCCGCCAAAGCTGGAGAATGATGGGCATGCTGGATTCAGAATCACAGGAGAGTGAATCACAAATGCTTTACCTGATGGAAGAATCTCCAAATCAATGTCAGCCTAGTTTTTTTTATATATATGTAAAACCTCCTAACTATTGGCAGAATACAAATTATATAGGAATAAACCAGTTTCACTGCTTCCCCTGTATAATTTCAAATGTTAAAATATCAGACTAGAAGACGTAAATGGTGAGCTCACAAGCAAAAATATGGAATAATTGAAAAACCTATGAAACCAAGCCAGTAAATTAGTAATGTGGAAATTGCATTATCAGTGTGGCAGCTTTCTCAGGCACTATTGATTGGATTAGTTGGCTTGATGGATGAGTTTTAATAACAGTGAAAGCGTGATATTTTGGGGGCATCAGCAGTTTGCAAAATGCTGCACTCCTCTCTTCTCCAGAGTTTTTTGTCCATCACCCCCATAAAAAGCATTTGGAGAGAAAAGGTAGAGCTCAATGTCTGACAACAAAACAAAAAGCAGAGTGGCAGAAACTATTTAAAGCAGAAAGCATTTAAAGGCGCTTCATAAACCAATTTTTCCCTTGTTTACATTATAATCAAAATGTTTGACTCATTCAAGTTTTCACTCATTGTCCCAATTTGTCCTGAATATGCTTTTTTTTTTACCCCTTCATCCTTTTTTTGTTCAAGTTTTCCTCTTCCTGCAGCCACTATCTTCTGTCACTTTTTTCCTCCCTTTGTGTTTGTCTCCCTCTTGTTTCTACTCATTTATCAGTATGGACTCAGCACCGGAGTGTAAATGGGATATGGGCTGGAACGACATAAAACAGATGGATATAAATCATCTCGTACTATCTCACCAGCCCTAATGAAAAGGGAAACTGTGCAGCCTCACGCACACAGATTTTGTGCAATTCCTTCATCCTGCTCCAGCTGAAGAGATATTTAAAGATCCTCTGTGGGTGACTTTCCCCCCCCCTCCTTATTCTTTATCGGTGTGGGAAGCTCAAAATGGGCGCTTAAAATATTCTGGGGTGGCCTGTGAAAGGACATCTTTTGCAATTCTCTACTGGGATATCTGTCGGCACATGCTGGAGATGATTGCTTGGTTCATTACTTTTATCGCATCATGTTACTCTGTCATAAAGTTATGCAACTGGAACTCAAGGGGACTTTTTAATCTTGATCTGATTGACTCAAAGTAACGGCTTCTGGCAACAATAAGTCCCTCATTGCACATCAGCTCTTTTTTTTTTTTCTTTTTTGTTCTCGCTCAGTTTGAAACCCTACCATGAGAGAAGGAGATATTAAACCACCAGCTCAGATTTCTCAGCAGCCCCGTGGCAATGTTGCTCAGTGAAACCTGGCAGTGTTGGAACTTTGGACAGTTCAATTTGCAGTGAAAAGGCCTTGGATCGATATACTAGTACAGCTTGTTATCATAGAAAGGTCACCCAGCAGCCATGACACCCGTCAGCCGCTCTCTTGAGGATTTATCCACATGCTGCCATCTGTGTGTGTGAAGGCGAGAGAGAGAGGAAAAGTGTGAGTATGTATGTGCCTGGGAACAAAGTTTCTCGCAACTAATGAATCACAGACTCACGTCAACACTTATTTTACACACATCACATCCTCCGTGGTAGTGAGAGTACAGTATATAGCCTCTGCACACAGGAGACGCGCTGACTTGCCCTTGAACCCTTCTCGCTGCAACGAGTATCAATCCTGATGATGAGAAACCTGCGAAGTCTCCTCTAGTGCTGAAAGTCTACCACGAAACTTCAATCCCCTTTCCATTCTGTTTGCTCGGTTTTAAAGCGGAGATCAGGAGGCTTGTTATTCTCTTGATGCTGCCTGTTTGCTTGCTGTGATTGACTTTTCAGTGGCAAGTGAAATGATTCATTAGTGAGGAGATGAGCGAAGGTGGAGCAGCAGGAATGTGATGGTAATGACAAGATGTCAAGAAGTGTAAAATGCGCTCATGTGGATTTGATGTGGTTGAAGTGAATTTTTACCAGGGAGCAGCAGTGGATGAAGCGTTCAGAGTTAAAAAAAAAAGTAGCAACGCAGCAATGGGAAAATACTGCGCTACAAGTTAAAGTCCTGCATGAAAAGTATTAGCAGCAAAATGTAGTTATAGTAGAAGTACTGACTGACATGACATCATTAGATGATTAAAAGTGAAGCATCAGTGTGTCAGTGGAGCTAGTTTGAACTACTTTATATCCAGTTTTATGTGCAGGCACAACAGATACGTCTCTGAGCTCTTCTGATGATTAATGAGAGAGCAAAGAAGTAAAAAAACAAAGTTCTGGTACACAAATCTGCTTTGCAGCTGTTGAGCCTTTTCTCTAATCATTGATTTTTGGTGAGACATTAGATCATTTGAACATTTATTGAAAGGAAACCATGTGAGGAGGAAGAAAAAAAAACTGTTGAAACTGTGCACAACTCATTAATGTCTAAAATGTTCCATTGCTTTTTGACATCAAAAGCCACAAAAGGTTTGAAGCCACCAGTTTAATCTTTAACAATGTGCTGCATTTTAAAAGTTTGTTGTAATATTTATCGTGTAAAATCTTCATCTTAAAAGTAACTATAGTGACTATAGCTCTCACACACACAACTCAAATTTGTACTCAAGTATGCTACGTGAGTACATGCACCACAGCTACCGAGAAGTCACCATATGTGGGCGAAGCCGAGAGTTTGGCGTGCTTTTGTTTTCTGTTTATGTTTTTTTTCAGTCTCAGATCTCGCTTTCAGTCTCCATCTGTTGCAAAGACTGTTTTACTGCCATGAAAGCATGTAGAGAAAGTGAATGAGTCACTGCTGAGTTAAGAAGGTTTCTTGTCACTACAGATGATTTTC
Organism: Stegastes partitus; assembly: GCF_000690725.1. Lineage (NCBI taxonomy): Eukaryota > Metazoa > Chordata > Actinopteri > Pomacentridae > Stegastes > Stegastes partitus. Next base: position 157,475 of record NW_007578806.1, on the reverse strand, counting down.
TTGTATCAAATACGGATTGTACATCTTGATTATGAGGCATCAGTGAAATGGGAAAAGACAGGAGGTGCCCTTTGTTTTCAGCATAACAATGTTTGAAATACAAAACTGCATTAACAGATGCATTATTTTGCATTATGACCATTCTGCATCAACCAATCCTGCAGTGAGAAGCTGAGAAACCTGCAGAAGGAGAGTGCATATTTTAGCCTGACCTTATGTTTTCTGTCTGACCCACAGCTGCACCCTGAGTGTGACACTGGAACAGGCCATCCTGCTGGCTCGAAACCACGGCCTTCCCCCTCGCTGCATCATGCAGGCCACTGATGTCATGAGGAAACAGGTACTACACACATACACACAGCTTCTTTCTTTATTTCTGCTCAGCCTCCCGATAGTGCTGCTACAGCCTTTTGTCGCAACAGTCCCTGCAGTGACATTTTCTCTCTCGGAGTGAATTTGTGTTTCAATCCGCAGCGCAATTTCTGCATCCAGAGTCATTACATAAACTTTATGCTTCATTGAGTCAAATAGAAGCAGTTATACCATTTTAGCTTTCTTGGTCAACGTTTGGTTTTTCTCAGACACTATTACATCAGTGAGAATGCAATTTTTAAAGGCAGCCAGCAGTAAGTACGGTGATGAAAGAAGTGTTAGCTGCTGTCCGCAAGAAAAATGATTAGCTCTGCTCCTGTCTACAATATAATTTCTTTTGCCTCCTCCTTCTTTTCACCACCTATCTGATTTCAGTCTGATCAGATATGCATTCACTGCTACCAGAATATGAATCTGACCAAATGAGAGAGTAATGAGACACTGAATAGGCTCATTGGGAGTCTGGAGCTTGTTTTGTTCATCTGCATGTTTATTTGGGGTCAAAGGAAGACATTCTCAGCGCTTTTTCCATGCATACACATACTGGCTACAGCCATGAGCACATCGTAGTCCACAGCTACGGTGGTTATATAGCTGCTTGCAGTGAGAGTGGAGGTCAGTCAGGAGGAAAGGTCTTTCATTTCTACACCCAGAGAAATGGGATGGCAGCCAGAAAGATGCAACTCTGTGCATTGTGTGACCTTGAGTGTCACTATATGTAGCAAGAAAAAAAAAAATCATCGTGTGGAAGGTGAGGTATTTTTCGTTTGCTATAAAAAGTTTCAGGTGTCTGGATTTACTATTTTGATTCACCAGAACTTTTTCGGTTATTAGACATTTTCCGTTTCCTCGCATCATCCTTGACCTGGACGCGGCTGAGGAGAAACGATTCAGTCCAGATAGAGAGCACAAGGGAGTCTGATCGGCTGCGTGTTTGCGCGTGCGTGTCCTTGCTCTCAGACATCAGCTGATGAATCTGATGAATATGAATATCACACAGGGTTTTGAATGACACCTCTTCTTCCTCGCTGAATAGTCATACTTACTTACAAAAAGGTCATCAGCACAGCACCCAGTCCCATCAGGACCTATCCATCAACCCAAATAACCTCATTCAGAACGAGAATGCATGAGCGACTCTGGCAAAATGGGTCTAATCACAGCTTAATTTGTAAACGTCTGCTTGAAATTTCCAATATTTGGTCTGTATAGAAAGAATATTAAACTAAATAAACTAACTGAAAAGGATAACTTGCAGTTTTTCAAAGGCGAAGAAACATATTTTCAACCCCATATTCACAGAGAAGTTGATGCTGCTCAAATGGAATAAAACGAATGACACTTTTTTACACTTTTTACTAATTGAAAGTCAAATAAACTTTCAATTAAGGTCCTAGCACAGTCTTAAAGTGTCAGTTTAAAAATTCATGAGTGAAGTGCTGTTCATTATAAACCAGTGGAGGACTGTGCAGGCTAACACTTGCACTGTTTACATGTTGCTGTTTCTGGGAGAACCATATTTATTTAATCTATTTATTCAATGTATTATTTAACAAGTTGTGTAACTCAAGTGTATTTCTGCCCATGCTACCGAGTCAGTCTGTTGTCTGTTTGTTCCCCGCTACGGTCCACACTGAAATATCTTAACAATTATGGGATGGAGTGCTATGACATGTGGTATGATGAACTGTGACGATCCCTTGTCTTTTCTTGTCACCACATCAGGCCAATTTTACATTTTGTCTGATACTTGGTTTGTGATCAAATAGCTGCAAAACCAATGACAGGCCAATAAACCTCAACGGTACTAGTGTTTGGGGCTATTTAACAAATGTTAACATGCTAACATGCCCTGCGATAGACTGGCGACCTGTCCAGGGTGTCCCCTGCCTTCGCCCTAAGTCGGCTGGGATAGGCTCCAGCCCCCCCCGCGACCCTAATGAGGATTAAGCGGTGTATAGATAATGGATGGATGGATGGATGCTAACATGACAAATTAAAATGATAATAGTAGCCATTATAGGTATTAATATGAGCATGTTTGCATTGTGAGCTTGCTGCCACTGGGGCTGTAGACTCTTATTCTTTTATTTATTTGTGAGAATTAAATAATTTAAAAGTTATTCTAAAAGTGTTTTTGTTTACTGATTTCCAAAGTGTTCCTTTGTGTGTCTTTATTAACTTAAAGCATCATTACAAAATGTGCATCCATAATGTTAATATGTCACGCTATCACATCATTATCTTACAAAGATATTTCATTTTGGATATCTTTGATGTATAAACCAAGTTCCACTCTCTGAAATGACTGTAAATCCGATATCCCCCTGGCTGAGGCACATACTGTACCACATGGGCTCAGATGTCCTGAGCAGCGAGTCCCTGGCTTGATTCCCGGCTGGGGACTGTTTGCTGCATGGATTCCCCTACGTGTCTTCTCTCTCTCTCTTTCTCCACTACCACTATAAAATACAGGCACAAAAAAATGCCCTAAAAATTATCATTAAAAAGAGCTTTATTTTTTGGTTTAGCCTCTAACTCAGCTGATCTTCTCTCTGTGCTGCGTCCTTCAGGGACATTAGGGGGCATCTCTGTCCGGAGGCATCAGAATGAATGGCTGTGATAGGCATCGAATAATTGCTGATGCTATCCTGTTATCTGGACGTAACTCGGGGCAGACAGTGAGATGGCAGTCTGCAGAGTTGTAACCGAGAGGTCAGCTAATGCACTCCGGGCCGGGTTGCTTCCTCTCTGCTCAGAGAGGAGACAGTGATGACCTCTTCAAAAAAAACGAAAAAGCATTTGATTGTTTTTTTGCTTACGTGTGTGCAGCACAAAAGAACAGAGAGTGTATTTGTGAGTGCAGGTGTCTCTAAATTGAAAGCCTAAGTTGCTTCCTGCCCCCCTACAGCTGCGTATATCTGCCGACTCTGCGCACAGCCAGCAGACTAAAGAAACATTAACAAACAGCAGACATGCTCCTGACTGGGCATAATCAAACTCTGTAACTCACACATAGACACACCATTCATCTCCCAAATTCCTTACTGCTTGCTTTTATATTCCCTTACAAGGCTATTCTACATGTACTCATTTGCATACATAGCTAAAAAGAAATTTTAGGGCCTCCTCCTGCACCATCTGACATCTACTTTACAACACGCAATATTTATAGGACGCAGTTTAGCCTAGAATTTATATGTTTTCTATCGCATTTGACCGCTCGTCATTCAACGCCTGACAAGAAACAATCTCACTTGGGGGAAACTCATATCATTAAACAAAAACTATCGCTGGAGATGCGTTTGGGCCAAGATGGTGTCCAATCATAGCTGCTCTGTGGGCCCTGTGGTCTTGTAAATCAATTCCGCGACAAAGGCCAAGGGGAAACAGTATATCTCAGAAGAGTTGCACATTAAACTCAAAAAGGCCTCAAAACATTCCATTCCTTCCTGATAAAAAAAAAGAAAAAAACTTCAGTAAAATATTGTTAGAAGTGCACCACACACTGTATAACGCCAGGCAGTAGACAGTTTAAATAATGCTGCTCAGCAATTTATTCCTTCGAAAAGCTGAATCACCAGTCTCCTCAGTGTCATTTTTTTGTGTGTGCGCAAAGCTTTGGGCAAAAGCATTTTTAATACTCAGAGGGCACCAATGTTCTTTGGCTCGTTGTCTAAGCTTTGTTTAAGCTCTTTTCTCTGTGGTGTTATTCTTAGCTTGTATTTAGGGCCGTTGCATTTCTGCCGGATCCATGATGTCATGAATTATTGACGTCCGTTTGTCTTTCAGGGAGCAAGAGTTCAGAACTCCGCCAAGAACCTGGGAGTGAGGGATCGAACGCCGTCATCAGTCCCAAGGTAAAACTGCAGGCACAGGCTGTTTATGTGACGCACCAGGAGCGTATTAAATTAAAGGATATCAGCATTTCCTACCTTCGAGGCAGCTGCTGGTTTCTATGAGTGTCATTATGGGTTTAAAATTCCAACCATATACATGCAGTGGTTTATGCTGACTCTTACATTTTTTATGACAGCGCTCACTTGAATGCACAATCAGGCTTTTTTTTCTTCTTTTTTTCCATTCTACAGAGCTATTGTGCCATGTGAAAATAGAAGAAATTCTCCCAATAAGTAACTGTGTAAACACAAAGTTCACTGTAATGTATAAATTAGTCTAAAAACTTGCTGTGTCAGCAGTAATGCTTGCACATTGTTTAGTCAAAGGGGCCCAAACATGAAAAATCCAAAGGTGCAGCATGATGTCCATCCGAGTGGTTCTAAAAAGTATTCAGAATTACATTTACTTGCACAGTAGATATATGTTTGTGCTTCTTGAGCAAAAACTGGAGCCAAATACTAATTTTACTCGCATTAGAAGCGAGGTGCCTGCGCTCAGTAGCTGTAAGGGGAGGACAACGACCGCCTCCGCCATTTGGCTATGACATATAGGTTTTGTGTGACAGGCAGCCCTTTTGAACCTTTTAGTGAAATTGACAAATACAATTAAGTAGCAGGATGATTAGTGTTGAGACATTGTGGTCGCGGAGCAAAATTGCTGCACTCTCCGTAGGTTTATGTCATAATTGTTGCAGCATAAGTGGCTGCCGCAGAGTATGTTAGCGTGCCGCGTGGCTCATGAGAACGTAGGGATCCTCGCTGCCACTGATCTGCAGATGAAAGTGGACGGTTACACTTTAGTGCGAGTTTACCCCGCGGTCATGCGATGTGAACTCTCATCAAGATTAAAAAGAAGGGAGTGGTGCAGTCGATTATTAAAACTACAAAAGAGAGCAGTGCCGCGTTAGGACGCGAGAAGGGCAGCTGGTACTGAGTTAAAATGTGCTGAACTTCCACTGATCAGTCATGAGTAATACAAAATAACTGTGTTGGTAAAAGAATGTTTTCTGTTCATCAAGGCAGCAGAGTAGACGATATAATGCATATAATGGGAGACGTGCATTGATAAGCTTGACATTTTCATGGTAATAGTGAAAACTGTTATGCCAGGATGAACCTTTCTTGTTCTCGTACAAATGCAAACAGCTGCAACTGCTTCATAATTCATGTGACATTTTAAAACGCAAAGTATACGACTACTGTGTGATTTATCCTTAAAAAAACAGTCCTCACAACTGTTACCAAGATATATATGCAGTTTGTTTTGTAGCAACAACACACACTAGTCTTTTCTTACAGTTTGGACATATTTAATGTCGCTTGACTTTGTAGCACAAAGCTGGATGTATGCTGCTGAGGATAATTACTCATCCAACGCTGACAGCTTTCTTCCTGAAACTGCAGCTAAATTTCTGGTAACACATCCGAGGCACCAAACAAAAGGATCCGTAGCCTGGAGAAGTAAAACTGCTCGTCAGATTACAGCTCGGGTTTCGGCGTGTTGCTTAGTGCTTATGGCACTACGTGGTTAATGTAATTAAATGTCATGTTGCATGTGTGTTTCTCTGATCAGGTTGTACAAGCTGTGCCAGCCTCCACCCCCAGATGGTGATCCATAATGCATTGCGTCCAGGAAGATCCTGAAGAAGTCTTGAGGAATGAATTCCAGTCAAAGTTTTCCCTCCACCAATGGATTAACCCATTAAAGACAGTCATTGGGTCCATTTTTTATGTCCAGCATAGGTGCCTAAAGTGTAAATAGAACTTCCAAACCCTAAATAGTATTTTAATACTTTATATTTTTCACTGTTGTACTTTATACATATTTTGTTTTTTTGTTTTTTTTAATTGTATAATGCATCTGACAAGACAGCGCTTCAGTGAGTAAACAAAACAAGGGAGCTAAATTAGCTCAATGAAATAGAATCAATCCTGTTGGTTCGCTGTCTGCATATTATGGGCTGAAAATTAAGTTTGTTTTTATGAGGGACATTTGCATTTTCATATTATTAGTTTAATTTGCATATGAACTTAAAAAAAATGATAATATTGATTAGAAGCATTCTGGATGTAATTTGGCAGCGTGTTTGTTCAAATTAGCCCGTAATTTGTCTGCTTCTGCTCAGCTCCGACTTAAATGCCTTATCAGTTCTGCCAGTATTGGGTAATCGTGTGCATGTGTCAGTGTGTGTTTCTAGACATGGTGTTTCTCCACTTGTAAATATACATATTTAGCAAAAAATGTGCCGATAGAGTCATCTTGTTGCTTCTTGAAGACTGTTACATGCATGCATATGAAGATTTTCAATGATTTATCAGTATTAACATCGTAGTTTTTGGAAAGTAGAGCTATATTCTGTTTTTTTTTATTATTTTATATTGACAGTACTCAGGATTAAAGCATCCCTGTATTACTTATTATTGGATGTTATCATTGTAGAGTGGAGCTCACTACTATGCAAAACAAGAAGTCATGAAATACATCAATAAGCTCTAGTAGTGTTTCCTATTTACAGAATGTTTGATCAATGTGTAAATGAAGGTTGATTGTTTTTTTGTTTTTTTGCTTCATATTTCCTACAAAACACTAAAATGCTGACATGTATACAGTTTGTACAAAAAAAATATATTAAAGCTGATAACAGTGGATGGACATTTCTGTTATGACTCATGAAAATCACCAATTTCTCACTGGGTTTCTTTATTCTTTAGATGATATGTAGCCTTACTATAATAAAAACAATCCAACTGTGTGGCTTTAATGCTTAACTGGTAGCTTAAGTGTTATAGATTTAAAGATATTAATAAGCATCTGCAGTGTTTTCAGTTTACTGTATGTTTGATCGACGTATAAATGAAGGCTGATTGATTTTCTGCTCCGTATTTCCTACAAAACACTAAAATGCTGACAACAGTGGATGGACCATTTCCATCGTTATGACTTGTGAAAATGGGCAATTTCCCACTGGATGTCTTCATTCCTTACATGAAATGTAGCCTCACTACAATAATCTTTTCAATAACATTCCTACTGTGTGGCTTTACTACTTATTCGGCAGTTTAAGTATGACAGATTAAAAAAAGATAAGAAGTAATTAAATACATCAATAAGCTACTGTAGTGTTTTCAATTTACAGCATGTTTGATCAATGCATAAATGAAGATTGACTGTTTTTCTGCTCCATATTTCTTACAAAACCAAAATGCTGACTTGTATATAGTTTGTATTTTATAGTGGATGGACATTTCTAGAGTTATGACTCATGGAAATTAACAATTTCTCGCTGGATTTCTTTATTCTTTAGATGATATAGCCTTACTGTAATAATCTCAGTGTATGACTTATGCAAAAACATTCCTGCTGTGTGGCTTTAATGATCATGTTTGCATTTCAAAGTCTTGCAGCAGTAACAATCAGATCACACAGCACATGCATTACCTGCTGTCGGTGCACAAGTTGCAGCACAACCTCCTTCACCATTACGCTCAGGTGGACGCATTAAGACTCCGCGGCGTTGAAAACACAGATGATGAACACAGTGGGCTTGGCTGAGCCCCTGCTGGATAAATGGGAGTGGCGTTGGCACTGTTAACACCGGCAGCCAGTGAGCGCAAGATTTGTAATCTCTGTCACGGAGCTGCTGTGCCATTGGCTTGTACAGGGGAAGCTCCGGCCACAGAGTCTGTGAGGCGACAAAAGCTGGGGAAGGTCCCGGGGCTGACTCTCCACGATGAGCCGGGCTCACAGCCGCCTGCTCCGCAAACCTCCTGTCTGATCACCGTGGCAGCCCGTTTGGTGACATTTTCTTTTCTTTTTTTTTTTTAACCCGTTTTTTTATTTGTATTTTTTTTTTAGTCGCCGACGCGCCTCTTGAAGGACGAATGACACCGGCTCACCTCATGATTTCATTCCGCTAAAAGCTCCTGCGAGAGGCACAACAGTTTCCTCATGGCGTCTCCACAACAGTCAAGAATCCAGTCGTATCTGGAGAGGAATAAAATCGGACCCCTGTTTGAGGTGAGTGAGAACAACTCTGAAGTTATTGGCACCACTGCGTTAAAATCATCCCCATATATATATATATATATTTAGAGTTGGATCCAAATGACGCGCGCACATCTGCAATGTGAGCGAGGAGGTATTGATCTGGATTGTTGCTCCAAACCTCATGCATTGTAGATCAAACTGAATAAAAAGAAGCGTTAATGTTCATGCACCTTCCCCTGCGCTCCCCTCTGTCCTCCACTGGTCCAGGAGCCCATACAGGAACATGCCCTCCTCACACCTCCATGCTTTGCCTCTCTCACAGTGATTTGCATTTCAGCAGACGGTGGTGCAGCCTTGTGCACTCTGCCACTGCCACACTGGCACAGTTTTGGTGAAGTTAGAAAGCCGCTCAGTTGTAATTCAGACTGCACAGCAGGCTTGGCATTACTGTGCGTTCTGCTACAGAGGACGCAGCCTGACTAACTGCCAGCCTCGCTGTGTGTTTTTGTCAGTCAGGGGATCTACAATATGTTCTCACCAGGGGTGCCACCCAGGGGAGAGCATGACTTCATCCTTTGTTTGCAGTCGGATTAATTGGTGAAAGCAGGATTGCACAGGTGAGAGGCGTAATCAGAGTAAAAAAACTGATTATTTTCAGTTAATGACAGCTGGAGAAGTGGAACTGTGTCGTCACCATGACATGCAAGCAGGGACACAGAGGGGTGACTGTTCACATGATGTGTGTCCCGGTGTTGCTGACGTTTCACTTCTGTGCTTCAGCTGGATGTGACACACAATCATGAATGTAAAGCAGCTGTTAGAGCCGGCTTGTTTCAGCACCGTGGACAGAGACCGGTGCCTCACATGCGAGGAGACAGGAGATCTTGCGAGGCCGAAGGCAGTCAGCGAGGCTCAACTGCACAATAATAGGCCTCTGTGTGCTCTTTCTGTTTGTTTTTCCTCCCTCCTGTCTTCCACCTGTCTCCCCTACCCCTCCTGTTCTCCCCCTCAGTTCCTCTGCCCTGTGCTTTCTCTCTCCATTTCTGCTTCTGTGCGCAATTAAATTGTGTCTCCCTCATGTGACAATCGAAGATGATTAAAGCGAAGTGCACTTTGTGACTTAAAGGCGGAGGCTGATCAAAACCTCATTTGTTCCAAACATCAGTGAGCTCATGTAGTAAATCTTTTACATGCGGCGTGTTCCTGCGTTACCAAACAGACCTTTATATTCTGACCAACGAGGATCACTGCAGAGTTGTTCACAGTGTTTAGACTTTGAATGGTGTATTGTCAGGCTGCATTGTGCCGTGTAGGTATTTACTGGAAACTGACAGCAGTAAGAAAGAGATGTAGTAAGAAGAGAACATATGAAAACTCCTGGGTCTGTCACTCTCCTCATGAGAAAATGATGTAGCTGCTCCTCTGCTGTTGTTCTCGAAAAAGCCTGGCCGTTTTATTGTCGTCCCGGAGAAAATTCCCTCATGTGCATTCAGTTGTGAAGAAACAAGTTCTTTTTTTTCTATGATTAGAAGAATTCAGGAGGGAGGCTGGAAATCTACTCATAATTTCCTTTTTGATCAGACAGAGAATTTGGCTCAACAGAAGTAATAATACAGCTGTTCTGCTGTGCTGCTTGTAGTCCCTTCCCGGTTATGGGTTAAACCCTCTGAAGACTCATCTCTGTGTCAAAGTTACAAGGTTTTATTCCACAAAAATAATCCATTCCTGCCTCAAAACGGCTTAGATGTAACTCTACACCGTTGCTTCCTCTAGAATGCATGGACGTACGTGGCACTCCTTCCTCGCTCCCAGCAGCTCAGGCTCACTAACTCGCCTGCAACTCTGTTAAAACCTTGTAAAACTACTCTACGCTCCTCAATCGCAAGTATTGCAGTAAATCAGCCGTGCATGTTTGAGCCAATTCTGAAGAAGTATAATGATGCAATGCACAAGTTGACAGGATTGGTTCTTTAGGTTTGTTCCATGTGAACCCTCTGGAAATCTGGATTCATGTTTTTGAGGTTGTCATCAATACACAGCAGGTGGAAATGCTGCTTATTTCACTGGTGATGTGTCTTCTAGCATATAAAAATATGAACGCGTTAACATGGTGAAAAAATACACTGGAGGCAGTCATTAAACCCAAAAAAAAGGAAGCTCACTGAAAGTTTGACAGCAGTTCAAGTCTGATTACAGCACTGACAGTCCGAATGCAGCGGCTGAAATAACACAAGACATCCTCCAGTTTTTCTATCCGTTGTGACAAAGCTAATTGGAAAATTAGCAAAATGTCGTGACACTGTGACAGTTTGATGATCTGAAGCGTGAAGTCTGTCTCACGATTTTTGGTGCGTAAATACAGCTGACTTCATTTGAACTGGTTTATTGCACGGATGTAGCCAAAAGGGAAGCCAACATGATGACCAATAACAGTAATGAATTGGCTGTAATCAGTAATTTCTAGAATTGCTGTGCAGTATTCTGGTAACACCACACTGAGAGTTGCTACAGTGAATTCCCACAACAACAAATAACTGGATTTTCTCCTCCCACATTACTCTTCATTTAGAAGTAGGACTGCAGCTAATGGTTATTTTTATTGCTGATTAATCTGGTGGTTATTTTGCGATTAATCGATTAGTCATATGTTTTATAGGATGTCGGAAAATGTGGCAAAATGTAGGTGAGTGTTTCCTAAGATGTCCAAAACAGCATGAAAAGATATTCATTTCATTGTCGGAGAGGAGTAAAGACGCTGGAATCAAAGTATTGTGGCAGTTTTTTCTTAAAATAATACTCGCCAATTAATTGATCTGCTGAATAATGCAATACTCGCCAATTAATTGATCTGCTGAATAATGCAATAGTTGACAATTAATTGATTCATTAAAAGGCTTTTTAGTGAACGTGTTTAAAGAGGAGCCTTTAGAAACACTTTTTAATATACATAAGAGATGTCCTTTTTCTCTGAGAGTCCTCTAACTGTATTGCTGCATATGTTTAAATCCTTCTTCTCTCCTTGAACTTTCTAATCTGTACCAAATTACCACCCCAGGCTTTTTTTTTAACCTCATATTGTGTATAAATCACCCCTATACAATCAAGGTTTTTGTCTTGTTTCACCTAAATTCAAATCCCCTCCGCTCCTCTCTCGTCCCCTACACATATACAGCTGCAGCATTAAACAGCAAGTGGGGGGTTCATTTACTCACTCTGATGAGACACAGCTTATGATTTGCCAGAGAATTGATTTTTTTCCCCCCCTTTGCTAATGAAACGCTTGCTTTGCGGAGATGGCAAGCTGAGTCAACACAGACGGAACATTCTCCAAAAAAGTGAAGCACCGCTTTCGTAATAATCAAACTTATTATAAAACATTGAACTAAACTGATATCCAACACCTGCTTTCTCTCCAATCACCTAACCGTTTCGGTGACATTTTGCATGAAGAATCCCAGTCAGGCATTATAGCAAGTTAAAGGTCAACATGTTTAAGCTCCTTTGTTATACTCTCAGAGGCACGCATTAAAAAGATGCTGCAGCGTACGCGGCACGAAGAAGAGCCCTGATTTCCTGGCATTTGTCAACACATCAGTATCACTTCAGTTGTTTGAAAGAATCGCTGTAATTCTTTAATCTTTGTTTCATCAAAGGGGATCTGCAGGATCTATCTGCAAGCCTCTGACATTTAAACTTGTGTAATAGGACCAGTAGGTGTAAAATGGAGCAGTCTCTGCCTTTATCAGCAGACAGTGTAAAGCCCGCTCTCATGTTCCTCCCCGCTGTGATCCGTCAATCACATCTTAGGCGAAATAATGGTTCTGTTGGAACGGTGAACTGATGGATCGTGTAAATGTAGCCCAGCTCAAAAAAAATGTCACCGTGTTGAACTAGATTCGGTGTAACCGTCAAATGTTGAACTGTAACACCGTTCTGTGAGAGAACTGGTGTCATTTTTTTCTGGCAAAGTCTGACTTTTTCCTTTAGTGGCTTTAATAGCTTGAATACAGGTCTGATAATATCTCTTATTAACTGAGTATTGGCTTTAGCTCAGGGCTTGTTATGATTACTTGCTCATATTAATGAAGCACTGATGAAACTGATATTGGATCTGATGTATATTTAATTAAACCGATCAGGTTACTGTTTACTTTCTTTCAAGTGGTTTTATTTAGTGCTTAGAAACACGCGCAGATGTGAATGTACAACACTGATTCTCATTAAACATAAATACATCAGTAATCCATTTCATTACTTTGCACTTTTCTGTGTTTTTCATATAATTGCTTGCTTTTCACAGCCTCGTGTTTACCTGAACATCAAAGCATGATTTCAATTAATTATGTATGGTGAGAACTACAGGTGTGGAATCGATAAAGGGAAGAAAAAAAAAAACGCTCCAGTATTGAATCTGCATGTGGTTTCAGCCGATACTCCGGGGTCAGGTATAGGAATTTAAATCAGCAAGCTGCTCAGTTTCTACTATCGGTCTTATAGTAAAGTTAAATGACTTTCCTTCTTCTTATGGATTTCTCTGAGCGAACTGTATATCCATCCACGTGGAAAAGCTCCACTCCAACTTGCTCGGCTGTGTAGTTCTGCTAATGCGCCGGGCTGAGGGTATCAGTAGTGCAGCCCTGCGGTGCTGTAAAGAGGTCAGGCAGGACTCGGAGACACGCACACACTCTGCCTGACCTATTGATCCACTCCCTTAAGAGGTAATTTATTGGACTTGGTGTGATTGAGTTTAGGTTATTTTCACCTGCGTCTGTCACAGAATGCTCGATATGTCTGTTTTCATTTGCATCATTTCTCTATGTGTGCAAGTTGGCGGCCAACGTGAGAAGTCATTGTAATTCCTTCTTGTTCCACATGAGTAGAAGAAAATCTATGGAATGTGTCACCGACAACAAACATCAGGCTGTGAAATATTTGTTATCATTGAACTTTAAGACGAAACGTACACAGACAATTTAGCACAAGGAGATGGGTGTTATTACATTTACAAACACACCTGGAAACATTTCTCTTTGACAGGGTTACTCTGTCACTGACATGCCTCCCACGCGTTCGGTAACAAGAGTCGAGTAATTTTACATCCGCAGTTGATTGCTTTGTTATTTCATATGTTAATGATTCTGCTTCGGTCTACTATTTAAAGCAGAATGTCTGCAAAATAAGGCCAGTGTTTACAGCGTGCATGTAAATACTGACCATTAAATATACAGTCCAGTAGGAGAAGTGAGGTGCTTTTTTTTTTTTCGTACTTCAGAGTGGGCTCATTATCTCAGATCTTCAACATTAAGTATAGTGTTGGGTTCTTTGCACTTGTTTTTTTGTCCTAGATTCAATCATTAATGTGCTGTTGGGTTATAATTGTACAGTTCTCAGCACGGACATGCTCGCTCTAATCTTGATTTTTGTGAAGGCATGTTATAAAAGTCAGTTTCAATTTAGAGTAAAAATGATTTGCAATTTCCCTCGGCAATTTGATATGACACCGTGTGAAACCTGAAAACAAAGCTTTTCACTCTGCTTGTCCCTGGGTGGTGGGGGAAAACACGAGAATTCACATATTTTCAAATTAACGCCGTCAAAACACGGAGAGCACCGAACAGTTTGGGATCGGTTCAATTCCCTCTGTCACGCTGCCACAGACCTCATCAAATCAATTAGACCATGTTTGTGGTTTCCATTTTCTCGTTGCGCTATATTTATTTATTTATTTAGTTTCAAACTCTGTGACGGCCTTAAGGTTGATAATCGCAGATGTGCGGTCGTGCACGGGTTAATACAGCTGCCCTTCAGGCACAGTTAGAGTAATTACTCCAAGACAGGCAGCTGAACACACAGCCTAAGGCCACGTTGGTCCTGAGGGAGCACAGGAAAGGGGCGAAGAGGGATGGCAAAGGATATCTGGGATAGCTTGGAGATCAGGCAGTCCGACGATGAGTGAAGTCCAGCATGAGGAAGATTTGGAGTGCGCATCGTGAGGTGGGGGCGGGGAGTTTGCTTTGTAATTGTGAGAGTACGGGAAACAGAACGAGAAAGGGAGAGAGTACAGTGGCTTTGGTGCATGCTAATAAAGTTATCATGTCCACTTACAGCTCAAGGATCCTGATGGCTGACCGCTGTGAGTAACTGATAGTCATGCTGGTTGTGTGGGCGAGCTGGTCATGTGCGAGACACAGTCTTGACAGCTACTCTATATTGGTTCAGATGATCACTAATGTGTGTCTCCATGCATACATTATGTACTTGTCTGCATATTTTTGAAGTTCACAGAGAAATTACGCACTTAAAGGGCAAATTCGCATCAAAGTCCCTCACTAGTCATTGATTAATCACCTAAAAACTACTCTGTGTGTATCAAAGTTAAATAATTAAAATGTTTTTCCATATTAATAATACCTTACAATTTAGAATGAGCGGATCTACTGTGTCCCCGCCTCTTTCTCCACCCACCCGTCTGCTACTTGCTGCAGCTGAAGCACACCAGCTCACCTACGACTCTCCTCAAACTCTGTAAAACTGCTCAACATCATACAATAGCAAGGTGTAATATGTGAGCAATTCAGCCATAAATAATGGAACCAGAAGCCGATTCTGAAGGAGGACAATGATGTTGAAAGTCCTAACCTGCAAGCGGACAGGATTGGTTCCTTAGCTTTGGTGTTTCAGCAGAGGCTCTTGTTTTTTTTGCTTCTTGAAGATGTGTCACCTCTCATTTACAAGGCTTCGTTAGTTTTAGCTGATCAATGGAGAATCCAGGTATTAATTCTCATCCACGAATCACACAGCTTGTGACCCGTAAATGACCCAATAATCACATACTCAGAGGTGTGAATGGTTGTGAAACTTTCTGGTGAGGCATCTCAGGGCTGCATTATATACACCTGATAAGTGGTGTCGTAGATCCCCCTGTCCCCTCCCAAACCAGCTGTCTTGTGCAGAATGTGGACATAACAAGAGTGGATTCCTGAGTCTTGTCCTGAACAGCTGGCTCTCCTGTGATGTGCCAATACTATTGGCGTGGTTGTTTAGTCCCCCCATGTATACAGTTGAAACCAGAAGTTTACATACACGGTATAAAAAGACACATAACCTTTTTTTTTTTTCTCACTCACTCACGCCTTTTCAGCTCTCCCCACAAATTTTCTCCAGGATTGAGATCAGGGCTTTCTGATGACCACTCCAAAACATTGACTTTGATGTCATTAAGCCTCTTTGTAACTAATTTGATGATATGCTTGGTGTCATTGTCCATTTGGAAGACCTATTTGCACCCAAGCTTGAACTTCCTGGCTGATGTCTTAAGATGTTGCTTCAATATTTCCATATAATGTTCTTTCCTCATGATGCCATCTATTTTGTGAAGTGCACCAAACCCTCTTGCAGCAAAACACAAAACAGTTGGGATGGTGACCTCAGGCTTGCAAGCTTCTCCCCTTTTCCTCCAAATGTAACGATGGTCATCATGGCCAAACAGTTCAATTTTAGTTTCATCAGACCACAGGACATGTCTCCAAAAATAAAGGTCTTTGTCCCTGTGTGCATTTGCAAACTGTAATCTGCTTTTTTATGCTTTTTTTGGAGTAATGTCTTCTTCTTCTCTGAGTATCCTTTCAGCCCATGTCGGTACAGGACTGGTTTCACTGTGGATAATGACTCTCTCTTACCAGCTTCAGCAGCATCTTCACAAGGTCTTTTGCTTTTGTTCTGGGGTTGATTCGCACATTTTGCACCAAATACTTCATATCTGGGACACAGAGCCCGTCTCCTTCCTGAGCGCTATGATGGCTGGACATTTCCATGGTGTTTATATAGTTGTTTGAACAGATGAACGTAGAACCTTCAGGCATCTAAAAATTGTACCTGAGGATGAACCAGACTTGTGGCGGTCCAGTATTCTCTTCCTGATATCTTGGCTGATGTCTTTAGATTTTCCCATGTTGTCACAAAAGGAAGCAGTATATTTGAGGTGCGTCTTAAAATAAATCTACAGGTGTGCCTCCAATTAACTTAAATATGGTCAATTAACCTATCAGAAGCTTCCAAAGTCATGACATTATCATCTGGGCTTTAACAACAAATAGTCTAAAGGCATAGTCATCTTAGTGTATGTAAACTTCTGACTTTGAAGGAAGTAATAAAAGATTCTCTCTCTCATTATTCTGGCATTTAGCAAATATAAATAATTTTGACAATCCTAACTGACCTAAAACAGGGAAAGTTTAATGTGATTTAATGTCAGACAGTGTTAAAAAATGTCTTTTTATACAGTGTATGTAAACTTCTGGTTTCGACTGTAGATCTGTGCACTCCTCGCTGCATTGGTCTGCAGGAACAGCTTGTGTTTGTTTTATCTTTAGGGTGAAACAGTCAAACACAAGCTATGTGATTTGGGGTTGAGAATTATTACATGAGACTCCCAAGCAGTTAGTTAGTTAGAACTGAAGATGCCTCATGGATGAGAGGTCAGACATTCAAATCCAGGTACTAGATTTTCACTGGAGAATACATCCAAAGCAGTACTCACATACACATATGAAAATGTGTTTGCGTTTGCTCATTTTAATTGTACATTCTGGCAGATGTCCCTTTTCTCACTCAACTAAAGGGCAAGTGGTGTTGGACAAGATCCACAGTGCTTGTTCTGTGTTTTTTAAACTTTAGCTGTAGCTGGTGTGAACGTGCCAGTTTCTGTTTGACAAATCAAGTGGGTTTTGTTCCAAAGTTACATTTTTTTGTTGCATTTCCTATGTGAGGTGTAGCCACGTATGAAGACAGGTGGTAGCAAAGTGATGTCGTGTCATCTGGACTCTGTTGGTGGTGGAGTAGAGCCTGCAGGTGAATAATGGAAACTCTCGGTTAAATCTGCTGGAACATCCTTGAGTGATGGTGACAGAGAAGTGGCAAAATTGGCATGATTTTTAAAGAACGGAATCCAAGAGCCATTTTACTGGAGGAAACACGATAGGTCAGGTATGGTGATGCCAGATGTGTGACAGTAGGAATTTGGACTCTCTGCTTGCAGAAATGACAGAGGTAAGAGCTAGTAAAACTTGGATTGTAGAGGAATAAAGTGAAAGAAAGGATCTTTATTTAGCTGTGAACAAAGCTTCATTGAAAAATACACTGAAAACTATACGTTTAGTCTAAAACAAAATTGGCAAATAGCAGTCACAACCAGACAATGTGAAGCATTTTTGCTCAAGAAATCACTAAACTCCCCCATTTATCATGAGATAGGACTGGGCCGTATTTCTGCTGCTGCAAAACGTTTGAAACGGAGATGAAAAGGCACTTGAGGCATTGCTGCAGGTAGGACAAAAACAGTTGAGGGATGCATATCAGTGGGGCAGATAGAAGCGTCTCCTCTGATGAGTATTTACCGGTGGTGCCAGCCCGATCAGGTGACATTGCCTCTTGCACGATCTCCTCCTCCGCACGATCTCTTCTGCTCTTGTCTGCCTGCTTATTCAAGGTCTGGATCTCTTCCAGTGGCATCTCTCTCTACTCGTCTTCACCTCAGTTGGCACGTCACATCGTTCTCTATTTTCCAATAATGACCTCTTTCTGTGTATGAGGCACATTGGACAGACACACAGACATCACCTGAAACAACCTGTGAGATCACTTTGCGTTCCCATATTTTATTAACTGAACGCAGGTGAATCAATGGCAGCCGTTGGCCTCTAATACAGGTGACGGGGACAGGGAGCTCTCTGGGGAATCTTGGAGGAGCTGTGGCTACATTAACATTCTTTTTCTTTTTTTTTCACAAGGACAAGTCATGAAGAAAAGATGTCAGGTTTTATAGCTGATCACAGCCACAGCTGTATAGTTCTTATGTTGCTTTGAGATCAGCATATACCGCAAGTGACACTGATTTAACTCAGGCAAACATGAATATCAAACACTGTATATATTGCTTTAATATTGCTATGTCTATCCTCATCCATACAGAATATGGACACATTTGTCTCGTCCCAGTAGACATGCGAATAGATGCGCTGCCTCCTAGGAACACAGGCATCATAGAAAGCCGATTCGTGCTGAGTAAGTGTTGTGTGCTGGTGGCTCAGTGTCTCCTCGCATCCACATATCCATAGCTCAAACAGTCCACCAGGGGTCTGCAACAGCTGAGGGGGAAATTTATCAGCTCACAGGTTGAGAAAAAAAAAAGAACAGCAAAGCTTAGGCAAAGTCGCTTAAATCACAGAGCTTGTGGAGCTGCTTTGGCTTTGTCAGTATCAGGGTTTTTTTTTTCGGCCCGTCCTTTTTATTTTTTACTACAGTTGTGCACTTTTTTTTTTTTTTGATACCTCCTTTGATTCCCTCAAGGGAAATGTTTTTCTTCACAGAAATGTAGGTGTCCAGGGTCACAGATAGAAAAGAACCTTTTGAGCACGGGGGATATTTGCTGTACTGCTAAGGATACTTGAGCTGGGTGGATGTTTTCTGTCACAGGAGATTGAAGATTTGTCTTTACTTACCACCCTGATACTTTTTCCCTTTTTATGCCGTTGAGAAACTGTCTCTCTCTGTCCTTCAGGCTGCCACCCATGCATGACCTTCAGAACTTTCCACTTTCAATTTGGAGAGTTGGTTTAAGTTGCAGGGCAGCAGGCCGCATCAGTGAGAGTATCATGACTGTCATTGTCCCCGGAGGGAGTCCTTGAGAGATTTCAAGGACACTGGTGTCTCTTGGCTGGCTGACAGCTTGTCAATTACTGTGACCAAACCAAACTTCCCGGGGCAGGCAGATATCTACCAACAACAGATCTGCACAGATATGGACTGCAAGTCTCAGTTGCTCACGCCACCTGTTGGCCTGCTTACAGAATAATAGTGCAGAGATCAAAACCGTCTCCTCTCTTTATCTCTGTCACACATACACAAACATATAGTAGCTGATGAAGTAAGTAGAAGTGAATAGCATTAAAGCCTTCTTATACATAGAAATGTTGACCCAAATTTGATACTACATCTTACTATAATTCCTGTCTAAGAAAACATGGTGTACATGGATAAACATGCGCTTATCAAACAGGACTCATGTTCTTTAAAGCACCTAATTACCATAGAAAGCGAAAATGTCAGACACGGTTACCTTGCTCAGCAATGTAATATGTGCATATCCACCGTGCAGATATGGGGATCTGCTACTTGCTGTGTGTATTTTTGCCTTTTTTTTTTGATGGTATCGGAGATGGTGAAGGACACAATGGTACAATGATGCCTTAGCTTATTCAACAGCTTGTGTCATACCGGAAGAAAAACACTCTATATGTATATGCAATCAATCTATATTGGCACAAGAGTTTTTTTTTCTTTTGCAGTACAGACGTGGGCAGAATGCAGATGTACCCACATGTGCTGCCATCCTTTAACACACCCCGGTATCCGTCCATCTGTCTTTGCAGCTTGCCATTGTTTACTTCACGCGTCCAATTTATGCGTGTGGGTCTGTTTACGCATTTCCACTAGGAAATCATGAATACCACCACTCGACAGTCAGCTGTTAAAAAAGAACCACTTCCCCTTTACCCATTCCTTGCAACAACACCATTAAGACGTGTAAACCCTGAGGTAACTGAGTTCTCCCAGTTTTCTTCCTGTTTAATCCATCAAATTGTAGCCTTCATTTCTAGACATCCTCTTGGTAGGTTAGTTAAATTACCCACAGGAGCTACTAAGCAGTGATTACAATGTTTACACGGCAGCGTCATTAGTGGCTTAAACCTGCTCAAATCCACTGCAGCTGTAAGAAGTGGTGCTTTGCAAAAACTTTTATTCTGCAGTATATTTTCACGCGGTATCAAACATGACATGATATTATTGCTTTTGTGCAACGAGCATGTAGATCACTTAAACTGTTTCTCTTGCAAACACAGGATGGTGGTTGCTACATTCTCAAACCTGCAATTTTTTTGCAGAGAAACATTTCAGCATGCTCCCCTGTTTGTCCATTCACATGCTGTTTGCTGTTCGAGCTGCTGTAGACACAAGGGCCGGGCAGGAATGTCCCCCTGACCAATTACCTGATTAGCTTTCTGAGCACACAGAGCGCAGCCAAGGCTAGCCAGCTATAATACACACACACACGCACACACTCACACACACACAGGCTGTCTCCCTGTGTCCATCCCCACCCACCGAAACACACACATATGCAGATACATAAGCATGTCCACAAGGGCAAAACGCGTACCAGCCACCTACAGCATACCGCTACATGATTGCGCGCAGTTACACATTCAGCAGGCATGTATGCATTATGTAGTTGTCGCACAAGAACCAAAACATGCCCACACACACACACACACACACACACACACACACACACACTCATTTTATCCATACATTACTGCCAATTCACTGCAGTCCACTAATGGCTTCTTTGCTTCACTGCGGTAGTCATCCTAAAGTCAGCCTCAGCTGCTCAGACTGGCTCATACTGGTCAAACAGAGTTCATTCTCATAAAAATATCATGCCAGCATGCGCAAATACACTCCCAAAACCACACATACACTCTTTTAACTTTACCTATCAGCTTCAAAGGGACTGTGATCCTTTTAGCTCTAAAACAACACATTTGCTGTCTGTGTAATCTGCAGTGAAAAATACTCCTCACCTTGTTTTTGTTTTTGCATTGTGCCCGTTTTTAAGTCTTTATGTATGTGTTCATTTTTGTGAGCATGTGTCTATGAGAGGTAGGAAGTGATTAGTTAGGACATGATTCCCCATTCGATGCTGAATTCCCATCATGCATATGGAGGATTTGAAATTAGCATGCAGAGTGAGATATGGCCTCTACCCCTCAGCACCTGTTACTGTGACTCCCTGTGCGCTCTCCTTTTTTTCTCTACCTACTGAAGTTCTTTTCTCTGTTTTTTGGCTGCTTTTCCCCGCAGCCCCTTCCGGACATGGTACACGTGACATTGCTGGTTCGATCGATCTGTTAAAGTGGCATTCAGATGTTGGTCACTTTTACATTAGTGTGTGTCGTGGCATCACTGAGACATACACGTGAACATCACACAGAGAGTCACGGTACATGCACAGTGTTTGTCGTACATACAAGATTGGGCAGTATATCAAGTGACATAATGCATAATAATGCACCAATAAACGAAAGACCATCCACTGTGATTTAACTGCAGCTTATAAACTGCGACTGTCCGCACATATCTGATCTGAAGAAAAGCACACAATGTGACTTACCATCAGAACCTGACTGTTCCTGCATGTGT